>NC_046369.1:20555078-20789499 GCF_011125445.2 Fundulus heteroclitus | reverse complement strand
GGCATGTCATCCAAATCTTATTTTATTCTATCTTTTAAGGCATCATAAAACCAGCCTTACAGATTTGTCTTCCTGAAATAAAATTAATAATTTGCTATCTAACATGTTCTCCCCAGATGTGTTAAGTTGACTGGATAAAGCATAGGGGCCAAACACATCTGCTTAAGGTTTTCTTTTTAATATTTTTGCCCAAACAATTTAATTATCGTGTTAACTGTAATTTTATTATCGTTATTACTGTAATATGCATTATATGTGTTTTACTATTATACTGCATGGAGCACTTTTAGCAAGCAATTTCCCTTTATGAGTTTAATAACAAATATCTGGGACTAATTTGAATTGCCCCAGTGTGTGAGTGTGTGCACACACTGGGGAGACAGTAATTGTTGTCCTGAAAGAGGTATTACAAGGTCATTTCAAAGGATTTCAGATTTTATCCAATCGCATGGGGAGTCATTGTCCACAAATGCAGAAAAATTGTGGTTGACCTTCCAATGTGGTCGGGTTAGCAAAATTACTGCCAGACTGCACGGAGGACTCATCCAGGAGGTCTCAAAAGAACCCTGCACCACATTAAGGGCTCCGGAAGCTTTAGTTAAGGTCAATATTCATGAATGAACAATAAGAAAGATACTAGGCAGAAATGGTACCCATAGGAGTGTCTCAAGGCGAAAACCACTGCTGACCGAAAAGAAAAGATCCCCAAGTCTTTTGGGAACATATTTTGTAGGTTGACAACAAAAGTGAAACCTCTTGGAAGTCTTGCATCCTGTCACATCTGGTCCTGAACTAACACAACATTTCAGAAAATGATCATACCTGAATTCACAGTACAACTAGAGATGGTGTGGTGGTCTGGGTCTAGTTTGGTTTTTCAAGACCACAACGTCCTGCCATACCTAATGGAGTCATGAGTTCTGCTCTCTGTCAGTAAATCCTGTGGCAGAAAACCCGGTCATCAGTACAAGATCATCAGGATTTGCATTATGCAGCAGGAGAATGCATCCATAGCACACCATCTCGTCCACCTTTGAGTCAAAACTTTGGAGTATCAAAGTCAAATGCAGAACTTAAATTAGATTTATATGCTGTAGCATAACCATAAACAGACCATTCATGCTTGAAAACCCTCCAATGTGGCTAAATTAAAATGATTATGCAAAAAAAGACTAGGTTGAAATTCCTCCACAGGGATGTTTAAAACTGATGTATGGTTGTCACAAAGGCTTGATGACTATTTATTAGAGTTAGGGGGCCTTAATATTTGAAATTCTAATGTTTTTTTTATTTTTTTACTCAGGTTATCTTTTTCTGATAGCAAAATAGGCTTGACATTTGTCTAAAACATTTAAGGGCAACAAAAGTGTAAAGAAAAACCGAATAACTAAGTGGGCACTGCACCTAATGCTACAACCTGGTTAGATGTGCTGGTGCTGCCCAACTTTTATCATCCCTGGAGTACTCTAATTAACATTTTATATCTCATTTGACTTTAAGGTGCTGGAGAAGTACCCATTGGATGGATTCTGTGACCTTTTAGACAGAGTTCACTTTCGTGCTTTTTGAAAATGTAAATCTTTGTATAGATCTCCCGATGGCTCATTTAGCAAAATGCCAAACCTGCCATTCCAAGGGTTCATAAAAACTGAAATGAAAAAAATGCAACAATGAGGTAGACTACAATGTAACACAGAATCAAACAAAGATAAAAATCTATGATTTCATGATCATGTGGCTACTTCCTGGACGATTATTTATTATACAGCTACCAGCACCCTGAAACACACCACAACCTCAAAGCTTTTTAAAAAACATTCACAGTCAGACATCAAGGCTCAGCTGCTTTCTCCCCTCGCTCTCCTGCAGCTGCTCCTCACAATTATCAGAGTCATACAGTCAAGAAGGTCGACAATGGTTTGTTGTAATTCTCCTCATTAGCTTTTAAGAGGCAGTTTGCTGATTAGCCCTGGTCGCTCTCTACGCTCTCACTGCCATTACCTGGAATTACTCATAAAGATCAAACCCGCAGCCTTGCAGGAACTCCTCTGAGTCACTTAGGGGCGAACAGACCAAAACTAAGAACACGGCTCTTCGTTTAAACTGGATCACAGGATTGCAGGGGCCAAACTGTATTTCACGCTCTTTGCTGGACAGCCAGGTGTTTGCAGAGTTAATAATGAGGAGTGAAAGCGAGGCTGAGGCAGGTGAAAGCACCTCCTCACACCTGCTGGGGCCTAACTAACAGCCCCCATGACTGCCTAATTACACATCGCACCGCAGCCATCCTCTGCCCAGCCTGGATGTTGACCTGGTGAGTGGCCAAACACGTGTCAGGAGGTGTTATGTCACCTGAAGCTAACGGATAATGTGTTTAAAGAGCAGTCAGGTGGGAAATCTCAGCCTGCTGAAAATAACAGTGTTGTTTGCATAAAAGTAAAGTAGATTCAGGAAACCCTCGAGGTTGAGCTTTAATATTCTAGGGAGATAGTCGAGGAAATATCTCTCATGGTGAATACGGCAAGTTAATCTCCTGCAGTGAGAGAAACACGTTCTGATGATGTCTGGGAAGGTTAAGATGGAAGGAAACGGCAATAAAGCCCCAATAAAACTTTGATGCTCTTCTCACAGCAACCGAAAATAAAATTTTCGCTTCTATTTCTTACCCAGTCTAACTGTGTGGATGCAGCCAACAACACAGCATGAGGAGAGCCACCACAAACAGATGCATTTCAATAAATCTGCATACTGTAGTTTATTCTGTACTTAAATTAAAAAAGGGAATTATAGACCCCTTACAAACAGAAGGATATGCTGTATTCCAATAGTCTATTCCTGTTATTTGATGATTAATGCGTACGTTTAATGAAAACACAAAGTTCAGTTTCTCTGGGAATTAAGATTATGAAAGCCAACTAATAAAATATATGAGGAGGAGATCAACCTGCAGAACTGCCGAGGACTCAAGGAAGTGCCAGGTTGCTTTAACAGCTACCTCCAGCTTGTCTGCATTATTGGTTCTGGTGTCTGTCAGCTTCCTGTTGACAATGACCTATAGATTATCTGTGGGGTTTAGGTCAGATAGATTATTCAACCCTTTTGGATTCAATGGAAGAACAGAGTCAATGTTTGATTATATTTTAATTTACCGAGATGCCCCCAAAACGGGACTAAATTACCAGTTCGGTCAATAGTAACAAAAATTGACTGTAGCAGATTAGAAACTCGGAAGGCTACATTAAGACAGGGAGCAGATGCAGAAGTCTAATTTTCCCCTGCCCGGCCAGGACCCTGAACGCTGAGCAGTTACTCTCTGTATAATACAATCACTTGATATCAACTGTGTTATATAGAGTGCATCAGGCAGTGCCAGAATCTATATAATAAATTTAGAGCTTTCAATAAAGTTCTGTGTTTGCATTTTAATGAACAGACAGATGCAGCAAAATATGATAATAGAGAAACGTTATGGTCCAGACTTCGGTATGTTCCGCCCACTGTCACAGCTATTGTTATCTCTTAAGGATTAATTCCCTTCCTTTGTATCTTAGAATAATCTGTTATAATGGCAGGTATACTGTATTTTCACAGGAGGATACCATTTACTTCACCTTCTGTAAATTGTAAAGACTTGGTAGACTTTCCTTTCCTGTTTTACCTTCATTTTTAACTAACATGGACAGTTTTTAACTGGTTGTTTTTCATTTTTATGTTGAGCAAATGCTGTAAAAAATAATTTAAAAAAGAACTGCATGCAGCTTTTCATTCAGATGTTTTAACACTCGCTTCTCCTTGGGTGCAGCTGGGTACTGAACGTACCATTCATTTAATGAATCCATTTAATGTTATCATATTTCAGTTTCGTCGCCTTATTCTAGCTCTACAACGTTATTCTGCAACAGCAACAAACCCCATATTCCTGCAGGGTGCATTAAATTTTCATACCATCATTATGTAAGTATTGTGCAGTAAACAGTGAGCGACCATGAGTTTAAATAGATCAAAGTGTTTGACAGCAAACATACTGGGGAACTGTTTGTGTGGATTTACTTCAGCTTTAATTTTTACATTTTTCTCTTAGCTCTCAGATAGACTGGGAGATTACGTCGTATGGTTTTGAATTTACTCAATTTATGTGTTTGGTCCATTTGACATAAAAAAAAGTAGCAAATAAAGTCAGAATTCCTTTCATATGGTCCAATTAATCATGTTTTAAAATAAATCAGTCTTTTATTGCGGCAGCACAATACACTAGGGAAACTCTTTTGAAAAATCTGACATAACACCAAACAATTTTTAACCAAATAATCAGCTGTTGGTATCACTACCATGAAATAAATGAATGCAAAGAATGTTTCTATGTATTCTTGAAACTTCTGAATAGTAAACCATGTTTATAGTTATAACCAGGGGTATAACTAAACAACTATTATTCAAAATTGGAAAGATAGGAGAACATGGCTTTGAAATAAGGCAGGTGAGTGTTGACCTTGAAAGGTCAGAAAATGGCCAGAAAATGCCCAGAAAATCAACTCATTCTAGGAACTAAAATATTTCATGCAAAAAAAGAAGTAAAAAAGTTTAAAACATGTAGTAGTTTCACAAAGACCCATATTTATCTTCCCATTATGCGCAGTGAGCAGGAGGGTAGGGGAGGTAAGAAAAAAGCTAGGTCCAAATCTAATGCTAGGAGAGAAAATCATGGCATCTTGGCCTCCATCCCAATCATTAGATTGTACATGTCAAAAGATTATTTGGGAAACATGAAAAAGTCTGTTCTGTCCTACCATCACAAATCTAAACATCTAAAGCTCCCTAAACTATACCAAACCCTGACCTGAAGATGTGTACTTTGGTGAGATGAGAATAAGACTGAGACTGAGGATTTAAGGAGCAAATACTTCAGGTGGTTCAGGTATGAAAGAAAAAAGGATTGCCTCATTCCCAACATAGCCAAGTAACATATAGCCACAACACGTATCAATGCAGAAATGGTTCAGAAGATGCTAAATCATCCTTCTTCCACGGTCATCTTATCTAGATATTATAGAAATCCTGTGGAGGAAGCTGAGGGTTTGGATGATCTAGAGAGCTTGTGCAAAGGGAAATAGTCAAACATCAACCTTTCTGTATGGTCCGACCTTAAAAATTATTATAAGAGAAGAAAACGTGGTGTCCTCTGTTCAAAATGGGGTTGGAAAATGTATTGCTGAGTACCAACGATGTTGGAACTGGTGACTTTGGCAGAAACAATAAATCCATGAGGTCTGATTTCTTTCCAAATGTGAAAAAAAAGTTACTCAGGGTTAAGGTGTGACTTTTTTTTTCTAATTTTAATGGGAAAATGTTTTGAATATATATATAAAAAAAACATGAGGCTGACTTTTAACAACAGCAACAACAAAAATCATTCTTTATTTGTAATTTTTTGTTTGGTATCTTTCTTTTTGTATCCTGAAATCTGTCTCAGACATTTTTAACAAAAAGCTCCCCAGCTCTCTGTGCCATGTATGTGTCAATTTCTAATAAAGTCTGAATTTCATTTCATTTCACAACTGTTGAACCAGAATACCAATAGGGCTCTCACATCCCGTCTGTCTTCACGCTGTGTCTGCTTGGGACGAGGAGAAAACCCAGCACTCAAGGTAAACTTAAGCTGCAAATGACTGGGCCCTTCAGCTGCCACATGGCTGCCAATAAACAACACATAAATCACATTTTACAGCTTGCACTCGACACTGTCTCCGCAATGACAGTTTTTTGTTTTTTTTGAAGACTTTTTCCAATGAGTTTTCCAGACTTTATAGCCATACAGGTTCTGATCTTTATCCCCAAGGTGCAAAGAGAAATGATAAATATGTGTTATAAATCGTCCATTTGAAAAAAAGTGTTTTGGAGGATTGCTGGTTGTCTGTTTAACAAGAACTTTATACCGGAGGAGAAAATGGAAATAAAGATGCAGGAATTAGTCATCATCCACGATATAAAAAAAAAGAAAAAATGACCAACTGCTGTTTTCAACAAAAGCAGACTGAGATTCATAACTTCACTAAGGCCGAATGGGAAATTTCCAGATAATGTTCAACACTTCAAGCTTGTTCAACCTTATTTTTAAGGTGAGTGAAGATACTCCTCTTTATTTTTATTTTTTTACATGCATCTACCCAAACGCTTAGAACTAACACTGCTTAGAAAAGTAAACAATGATATTTAGCTAATATAGACTCAGGCACAACAATACACATTAATATACCACATTTTTCATAAATATTTTAGCAGCTTGTGAAATATAAAAATAAATGTTATTTGACAGTTTGTTTCGGAAGCCTTTTGTGTGTCTGATATTTTGTTGTATTGCAGATCTTACTGCTTCTAATTCTGACATTTCTTCCTAAATTTTGTGGTATCTTATTTAGTGTTTGGTCAGACGTTCATCTGATTACACTCCAGACTTCTAATAGTCTAGTAGATATCAGTATTGGCAGTCAAATGAAAGGTAATATCCCCCAGGATACAAATTACTGCTGATTCTGGGTCTAACCTTAATCCTTCAGCCAAAAGTCAAACAGGTTCTCCATTCCTTTTTTTCATCATCTGAAGATAATCTCAAAAATAAAGTACATTCTTTAAAATGCTGATTTAAACTGTGCATGTTTCATATTATTGTCACCATAATCATCATTTCCTCTTTGCAATGGTCTAAGTTTTGTATCTCATATTGACTTTAAAATCTTACTGCTTAGCTTCAAAGCCTTAAATCGCTCTGATCAGATTCCCTGTCCCTGACAAGGAAAAACATCCACACATCATTATGCTGCCACTGCTGTGCTTCGCTAGGGGATGGTGTGTTCAGGGTTTGTGGCTCTTTCAACGACAGCTTTCTTCTTGCCACTCTCCCAAAAAAAGGTCAGGTTTGTGGATTGTACAACTAATTATATATGAACTAGTATGATTTTACCAGTTACTAAACACTTTCCATCATCAGATGATAATGGATTTAACAGAGCTCTGTGAGATGTTTGAAGCTCGTTTGAAACTTTACCTCTGAGCTGTCTTGTGTGATTCTTGGTCTTTGTGACGCTGTTTGGTCACTAATGTTCTCTAAAAAATAGTTAGTCAAGGCTTCTTCCTTCGCCTCTAATTGGTTCAGGAGCTGCAGCCAGATTCATTACAACAACTGAAAAGCACAAAAACACGAGTCTGTTTCCTTCTCTGCAACAGTTTGGTTCAGATTTCATATTGATTTTAAAATCTCCCTACTCATAATTTCCCCGGCATAAAAACATGACGCACTCATTGACCTCGCACGCATCCTCCTGGCAGCTGCCATCGCCACACTTTCTGTGCACGGGTCGCAGCTCCTCCAACAGACCTCTGATATTACGGAGCTTCCTGAAACCTTAACTCGGACGCCTCAATTCTCTAACTCGCTTCACAACCCAGCTTTGCGTTTTTATCTCTTTGGAAGCCCTTTGCGATGTCTGACATTTATCAGACACTATAAATAGTGATTCAGATTACTTAGTTTGATCAAACTGTGTGGTTTGCGCACACACAACTTTAGACCAATTGCGGCCTGAAAAGAGAGCCTGACGCTTCGGTTTCATGACGTAGTTTTCATTGTAAAGCAGCTCTTTAGTAACTTACCTGGCCTTGTTCAGCCAATACATCTAAACTAGGGGTTTAGATGTATTGGCTGATGTTTTCAGATTCCTGACACTCTACAGGTCTTTGCAGAGTAAGGTGTCTTAATTCAAATAAATTCTGTTTTTCCTTGCAATAACAGAATAAAAAAAATCCATGAGACAATAAAGATAAACAACAAATCAGCTCTTCCCATAAAGTGCCTTGTAAAAGTATCTATACTTTCTGGACTTACATTTTACCATGTTAAAACTGTCCATCTATACGCAGTGTTGTGGGGGACCGGTGCGTAACTCCAGCAGTCATTGGGCGAGGGCCAGGGTACACAAACCTCTATGTATTTATGTAATTTACTGGGAGTTTATGGATAGGCCAGCAAGTAGTGCATCAAGGTTCAATGAAAGGAAAATGATACATGGATTTTTTTTTTTTTTTTTACAGATGATCATCTGAAGTCTGGAAATCAGTTGTTTTCAGCCCGTTTGAGTCTAATCTTTTGCTGAACCCCCTTTTGTTGCAATTACAGCTAAGGGTCATATGTCTCTACTAGCTTTCTACATCCAGAATTAAAATGTTTCCACCGTCATCGATGCAAAAGCTCAACAAGACTGTAGTCATCAAATGTCAGGTCTTGCCACAGACTCTAAATCAGGATTTTGGTCTGGACTTTGTGTCTCTGATCGCATGTTTTGGATTTTTGACCTACTTGAAGTTGAACCTCCACTTTCTACTAGCCCACTACTTAAGTTGTCAGAGCTCCACCCCAGTCTCAGGTTTTTGGAAGCTTTTAACATGTTTTCTCTCATAATCTCTGTGTATTCAGTACCCTCCACCTTCCCATCAATGCTGTCCCTGCAAAAGAACAGCATTGCCCCAGCATGATGATCATGTTTCACAGAGGGGATGTACTAGTTTTTCACCTCACATAACATTTTGCATTTAGGCCAAAAACCTGAATGTTGGTGTCATCTGAACAGATTCCCTTCTTTAACATGTTTGCGGTGTCTCCTTTGTAGCTTGTGGCAAACTACAAACAGGACCTTTATTGTTTTCTTTCAGCGATGGCTTACTTCTTGTCCCTCTTCCATTGAGGCCAGACTTGTAAATGGCAAAACTCGTTGGTCTGTCGAGTGATTCTCCTACCTGAGCTGTGTATCTCCAAAGCTCCTCTGGAGCTACCATGGGTCTTTTGTTCATTTCTCTGATTAAAGTTTCTCCTGGCCCAGCCTGTTAGCTAGATGGATAGCCTGGAATATTGTTTTGCAACATAACTCTACTTTAAACATCTCCACCATTTTCTCCCTGACCTGTCTGCAGTTTTTTGGTCTTTGTTATGCTGGTTGTTCACTGATGTACTCGAACAAACCTCTGAGACGGTTCACATATTGTAGGGAGCTGAATACACATAAAAATCACATAATTTTTTCTAACTTGTTTCCTTTTCTAGTTATGTACTACTTTGTGTTGGTTTGTCACATAAAATTACAAAAAATAAATAAATAAAGAAACACATGGAAGTTTATGTTTGTAATGTGATAAAATGCTACAAAGGCCAAGGATTATGAATAAGTTTACAATTTGCTGTGATTGATAATGTTTGAGAGCAATTAGCCACAGTCGTTAACTGGCATTAAACACAGTACAGTCAATGAACATGAACTATTTTTTTTTAGAACAAGCTCTTAGAAGTACACTGATTTTCACTCTTCAGCTACACAGCTGCATTAATTTATACACCATGAAAAGCAATTTACACCCCTGTCAGGGAGAATGGTGTTATTCAGTCTGGCCAATCAGAGCACACAACAAGAAACGATTAATTAAATAGGAAATTAAGAGACTGGGGGTGGTAACTGGTAAGTGTTCATATGATTAAATAATTAACAAGCCAGTCCAGAGAAGGGGAATCGATCAAAGCCAAGATCCATTTTCTCTTTGCTAAGAACGATCACTTGATTAATTCTAGTAAAAGCCCATCGCCCTACAGGGGAGATGAGAGAGGGAGACGTGAATTGACAAAATCATCTGGAAAGGTAGTTTTATCTTCAGTCGCTCGACATCTCAACTACAAACACAGATTATTCAAACTGGCTGGCCTCTCCTTTACTGTTTTACTTCATAAAGTAGATTAATGGGTTGCCTTAAGTAATTAGTTAGTCCCAGAACGAATCTTATGTTGGGTTTGTTTTTCAAGGCAAGAATAAAAACACCCAGGAATAATTTATTTTACTCCAATCGATGATAGTCAACCTCAAGATAACCCTTTAGGGTGTCATTTCATTGGCAACAAGTCGTAAAAAAAAAAACTTTGTTTAAAAAAAACAACAATTGAATTAAATAAAAACTCTTGTTTTCTTCTCTTTTTCATAGGTGGCAGCGATCCCGGGTTTCTTTTCTCAGACTGGACATTTTACTCACTCAACAATCAGAATATCCTGCCTGAAGGATGATTTTGCCGGGCTCAAACAGTGCCTACCAGCTCTGTCACATCTGATCATAACTATATAAATACTTAAAAGATGCTGTGAAGTATGACTGATGCACTGTTGTGTTTTTGGATGCAGCAAGAAAAGGGGAATTGAGTTTTCATTTCTGAATTGTCAACCATTCAGTAGTAATCCTATTTTATGTTCTTGTTATGTTACCAACTAAAGGCTGTTGACAGCAGTGCATTTATTTCCTCAGCCCTTGCCTCTTGCATAGAAAAAAAAATACATTTTAGTTGTTGGCAGTTGCAAAACTACAAAACATTATCAACTGACTCATTTGTTGCAATATAAAAGCAGAATTTCTTACCTAAAAAGAAACAACCTCTGTCCATTTTGGTCCTCTTTCCGCAAAAAAATAAATAAATGAAAATGTGCCTGTAGAAACGAGCACCTCCGCTGTAGTAGTTCCTCTCCGAGTCCTTAGAGAGAATAGGAGAGAAAATGAGGGAGGAGTGTAGGGGGGGAGTCGGGGTTATAGCAGGTTATTTGCCGAGGGGAATCGGAGGAAATGATGAGTTGCCTTTATAACAGCACACGTTTTTTTTTAAAGATCCCATATATCATAGAATTAAATCGAAAATGAACCAAAAGGCAGTGATATAATCCAAGTTACCGACTTAAGGCGTTTAGCGCTGCTTCACAATAACAATGCTATAAAACATCAGCAGAAACCTACTTGTTGCCTTCTGCTTGGTTTAACAAGGATCCATAACCTGGAAAGCCGAGGGTCTGCCTTCATAACGGACTGCTGCACTGCGGTTTATATATTTATGACTCACCTGTGAACACTGGGCGCACATGCTGCCACAAAACTGTCTCATTTTGAAGCGTGGACAATTGTTGCCGTTCAGACACACGTCTAAATTATATAACTACGTTAGGGTCAATGGGAAGAATAAAAAAAGAGGAAAATGCTGTGTTGAAAATTATTCAAAATGACCCGATTCCGGCTAATTCTGTGTTTATATGAAGAAATTCAAACTAACGCCGAGGAGGTTTGTGCACAGTACACGTCTGTGGTGTGTTTCTTATGCAATATTTGGCCACAAGAGGGCAGTAAGGTCTAAAAGGTAGTTCTGATCTTGTCGGCCACGCAGTGCAAATAGGGTTCAAATGTGTCTCGCATTCGTGTTTTAAGCCTCACAACCTTTCTAGTGCACAACCAGTTTTAGTCCATCCATGACACAGTTGTGCCATTTAAATTATCCAGCTCACCTGCACCAAGCTCTTGTGTCAACAAATGACTGAGTGGTTTGTATCAAAATTACATTATTATTTGCAATAAAAGAGATGTAAATAATTATGCAAAATGACTATCGTATTTATTTATAAGTTTTATTGACTTTGGTCGTCTAATGTATGTAGATCGCATGGTGATTTAGAGACCTGGCCAAACTTTATTAGTAGTTTCCTGTTTGCAGAAGGGGAGTGTCACACCATATGACGCGGACCAACTCTCGCGGTATTTCGGTGTCGGTTACCTACCCGTCCTGGATACTAGTTTCACCGAAAAACATCAACATAGTAACCCGGGAAAGGCGACCTCCGAGAGACGGGTGAAATTTCCTTAAACAAACCCCACAGCTGTTTCAGAGGCGATGTTTTTTTTTTTTTTTTTTTATGGTGAAATAATGGGCGTATGTTGCCGGAAAAAGTTGGCAGTTTTGTTACTGTAGCTTTTGGCTAGTTGATTAGCTAACGTTAGCCGGCTAACGCTAACGCTAGCAAACAGAAACCCAAGAAAAACCAAAAGAGAAGCTGGAGGATTTACGAGTTTCGAATAATGAGCACAGCAGCGTAAATGTGGACAACTAGACACATCGGATCGTCCCCCTAAAGGTATGTGTTTTAAGTGTTGACACACAGGCTAAGTTGATGATCTCCCTGCCACCTAGCGAAACTCTGTCGAGTTTGGGGCTCCGGCTATTGCCTGGATTGCACGTATGCCCAATTTACATTAAGTCAGCTGAGCAGTGATTACAATCGCTTTTGTGTGTGTTATTTCCCCTCAGACGTGCAGAAAGTAACGAATGCGTTTTTAAAATGAGATTTAAAATATATATATTTCAAAGAGCGAAACTCTAGAAGCGACAACTTTGTTAGTTCTCCAGTCATAGACCTTCATACTTTTTATGTATTGACTTGTAGATTAAATCAAGAAGCTTTTACCCACAAACTTGAGCTTTTAATATTTTTTAAAATGGTCGGTTTTTAATGCAGTTAGAAATACGCGCTTTGGCTGTCTTGTGTTTTGCAAAATAGCTTCGAGTCAAGTAACACAAATGGACCGTAGTGATATGAATTAATCATTTGTTGACTTAGAACACACGCTGTAATAAATGGTTAACTATTATGACACCAGTTAAACCATTAAAATGAAAACAATGGCCTGAGATCCTGTAAAGAGGAAACCCTGGCCACTATTTCCTCTTCATGGGCTTGGGCAGAAGTGGATTTTGCATAGTAGGACATTTGTGGTTTGAAATAGGATTGCAACAGTTTTCTTTAGTTTACTGCGCTTACACTGACTCAAATATTTCTCTGGACGTTACAATTTTGCCACAACACTTTAGAGTATGAAGTATCTGTCATTTTTAATGTAAAGTATGTTATTTCAACTACGCAAGCACGTTCAGTTGTGTCAAGCAAAACAGTAGCTTGGATTTGTTAAAAAAAAAAGTATATTAAAGAAGCCCACATCTCATGTACAAGCTTGTGATACTTCATGTGTGTACCATGGTGGAAGTAATACATAAGTTAAGTGTTACGTCGGACTTTAGTTAGCAGAGGGGTGGTTTACATTTGGCACGGACACCTTGAGGTTCCTCCGTGGCCCACAGGTTGTGTGCCGTGTGTAAAGGGGTCTTTTGCTCTTTTAATGAAACCCAGAGATTGTGTCTTCTTCCCACCTACTTATGTAAAGGATTCGCCTCCCCTCTGCAGAGTTTCATTTCAATCTTATTTCGCTTATCTGCTTTACAAGCTCTAAATGCCTGAACGGGTTGGCGTGGCATACAAGGCTGTTCCTTAAAGGAACTGCAGAACTGTACGCAGGGATTGGACCTGCCGTTTGAAAAGGCTCTGGCATTTAATCCCGGTTAATTGTCTGACTCTAATAGAAGTTTGGGTGCATTTTATTCTTGAAATAATCGAGACGGTGCTTCAGTTTCTCCGCAAGACGTGTTTGATAGTGCAGACGTATGCACTTTCAGTTCACGTCTTTGCTAAATGGGGTCAGCGTTGGTCAACTTGGATGTTTCCAGGACCAACAGCAGCACTTCTGTTCTTATTGTGAATATAGCTTTTGGTTTCAGCGTCTTTCACTTCAAAAGACACGGAGTTGTGAAGCCACTGTGAAAGCGACTGTCTGGTTTCAGTACCACAAGAACACGTCGGTGAGTGTCAAGTTCCGCGTGTTAAAAAGTTAAGAGCTGCCACAAAGAGATAAAATGTATTCGTTTTCCTCCTGTTGGTTTCACCCTCTTGGCTGTGTCACTTGATTGGTATGAGCAAAAGGCATGACTAACCAAAAGGCATCACCTGACTCAGGGTGTTTTTAATGGATACGCAGAGCAGTCGGCGTGAACTAACTAGTATTGAGTTTATTAGAGAGTTGTGTCCACCGGTGATTACATTTGCAGATGAATTGAGGCAACGTTGCAATTATCTGAAAGGAGAAAGGACTCCCTGATTAGAACACAGAGGTGTTTATTATGTCACAAAAGCAGTACCTGGGTTGATCCGGTCGTTTGACTCAGCTTTTCAGGAGCTTTTGGTAAACACAACTTTGCTGATGTGTAATTTCATCAAGGGAGTGTTCTTTTTTTTTTTTTTTTTTTTTTTTCTTATATTGATGTGCTTTTTAATTTAGTTGCAATTCATTTTTCTTTGTTTTGTCAAGCGTTAAGTAGTCTGATTGTCTTGAAGCGAAGCACATGTATGTATGTATGTATGTATGTATGTATGTATGTATGTATGTATGTATGTATGTATGTATGTATGTATGTATGTTGTTTCTGTCATTTTATCATTTCATTAGCTGTTTTGATTTCTTGATCTGCCTAATAAACAAGTCAAATTAAGTTTATTACCATTTTATTTATTTATTTCCATCTTGACTGCAGGTGAGTGGGAGAGATGAGGAGCAGCAGAACGACTGAAGTACCCCAGAAAAGATCTGATCACAGTATTGACAGAGGTGTGTGGAATATTTTGAAATGTAGTCTATGCTAGTCGTTTTACTGGGAAACTAGATCTTTATTGGAATTGTGTTTTTTTTTTAATGTTTTTCAGAGCTGACGGCTGCATGGAAAGGTTTGGCTCAGTCCAAAGCTGCTGTAAGTAAACATAGGGATGGTTTCTACTAAATCAATTTATTTTGTCACTTATTCATTGAATGTCGCTGTCATTTGTTTTATGGCACTGGAGTACAGCGTCTCTATGGTGTTCCACCTGCTTGTTTTCTTGACTCCTTGACGTGTATATTGTTATTTTGTAGCTGCGGCATATAGAAAACCGCTTGGAGGCCACTCCAGGAACCGGTGCTCTTCTGGACTCCATCCCCATCTCCCCCAAGAAGAAAACATTGAGAACATCTCACAACAGGGGTGAGTAACTGAGTAACTTCAGACATGTACAGGTTGCATTCCGACACACGTGGGCTTTTAGAGAGTTAGGATTACTTCTCCGGTTCCAAGAACCCATCAGGAAAGTTCCAACCAATCTTCCTTACAGACGGACATGGAGCTGACGTGTCTAGCGGGACTTCAAAACCCAGGGGTGAAAATCAGCGGAGTCCAGCGAAGGGCAACTCACGGAGCCCTTTGAGAAATGCCACCCAGGACAGCAATGTACGGAAGACCAGCGGTGTGGAGTTCAGGGACCCTCTGGCCTCGTACAGGTACACTAAATGAATTTACCATTGATGAAACTCAAACGTAGTGCTGTATTTGAGTTTGGTGTTGGCTGATGGTAATGTTTGTAATAGTTTACCCTGATTTCACATTTACCTTAAGGCTAATGTCGGAAAATGTGTTTAGTAAATAGCACATTTTAATACAGGAATCGTAGCAGCACGTGTATTCATACCAAATATTTTCTGTACACTCCTCTGGGTTCAGCAGGTACCTGAAGCAGACGATTAGTTTTGTTTTAAACCCACACACTTACAGAACGTCTTGGGTTCTTGAGCTAAAGTGGGGAAATGCACATCTCTGCAGCACAACGTTTAAAAGCTGAACTTAAGCATAGCGGCGTATGAGGGCTCCCTGTCGTCACATGTTTCCCTGGTAACAGAGAAAGCTGCACAAAATCATAGTTGACCTGAAATCAAGTGCACAGCTCACTCTGTGTTGAACTTAATTACTCACTTGAAACATCAAGTCAAATGTTAACACTACTTGGATAAAGTAAACCCATTTGGAAGTAGCTGCCTGCGGCATTGAACCAGCACCAAAGGCCACGGGAATCGTTCCAGCAGCAGACATGGAACCTTACTCTGTCCAACACTACAACTGTGTCCAAAGGAGTCCATCCATCCAGTGGTGTTTCCCGACGGGAACGTTTCTTGCATTTTGACTCCATGTTGGATTCAAGTGCAACTCTTACCCAGGATTGTGTATATGAATGCAACCATTAAATAATTTAAAACATTTTAGCATCAAATAACATCACATTTTGCTTCTTGGTTTTATTAATTCACAAAATTTGACAAAGACTCCCGTCAGGTCCTTACCGGCCTCGTTGGAAGTGCAAGAAGTTACGTAAATTAAAGCATCAGAAAATCGTAACATTGACTGTTTACCTTTTAAATTAAGACAAAAGAATATATATACGTTTTTGTCGGCTTGATTTTTATTTTTATTTTTTCTCTTAATTTAAATGTAGGGAAAAAGTAGCGGACTGTGACTTTAGGACCTAGGTATCTACCGAACCAACTCTGATTTAACTTAAAATACTGAACTCTGAAGAACATTATCTGGGTTAATGAATGAAATTAGCATTTAAAACCATGATTTGTCCGTCTTATTATTATTATTATTATTATTATTATTATTATTTCAGCATTTGGCGAGGCGATTGTCAGCCACAAACTCCTGAACTCTAGAGAGTTGAAAGATCCACTCAACAATAATTCAAGCACTAAACCTTTTAATCAGCTGACCTTGTATTTGGATGTGGAAAAAAAATAGCGTAAATTTAGAAACAGATTTGTGTGTTCGGGTCTGTCTGTG
Organism: Fundulus heteroclitus; assembly: GCF_011125445.2. Taxonomy (NCBI): domain Eukaryota; kingdom Metazoa; phylum Chordata; class Actinopteri; order Cyprinodontiformes; family Fundulidae; genus Fundulus; species Fundulus heteroclitus. Next base: position 20,773,133 of record NC_046369.1, on the reverse strand, counting down.
TTGTCATGGTGAATTATTTTCAGTTATGAAGCAAAGTACAATCTGATAACTTACCAAGTTTTTTTTTTTTTACTTACTTGCAGCCTTAATCTCCGGTGTTCTTGTCTTCCATGTGCACTGTATTTTCTTAAATGGGACATCTTTAATTTTAAACTTCAGTCGTCACTATTTCCCAATCTTTTTCATCTGAAAATTCCCTGAGCCGTGATTTAAAACTAAATCTTGCTTCTCCTCTTGATCCCGTGTAATCTGTGTGTGTGTCCAGGGAGACCACCCCTCCTTCGCATCCCTTTTCTCAGCTGGAGGCCTACAATCTGCAGTCGGTGCCAGGGTCTTCATACACATCCTCTCCGCCTTACTCGGATCCTCTGCCGGACCGGCTGGTCTACCAGAGAGACACCAGGGACAAGCAGACCGACGGGGACCTGGACAGCACGCGCTCCTCTGCACTGGAGAGCGCCGAGGTGCGCTACCTCAACGACCAGCCGGTCTTGGACAGCCTGAAGGACACTCACAAAGCACCGCTGCTTATGGATAACCGCGAAACAAACCCGTGTTTAGCCCGGACCTCCGGCTCTTCGCGGCAAGGGGAAAGCTCTCCTTCCACGAGTCCCGGCTCGGTTTACCAGCGGCTGGAAAACCTGAGGCGACATCAGCCGGACGACAAGCTGGAGAAACTGAAGGAGCGCATCCGAAGGCAGAGACAGCATTTACAGGAGACTCCAGACAGAGAAGAGCTGCGGGGTCATCTGGAGAAGCCCATTGTTGCCTGTGCGGAGGGTGACAACGTTGGTTCAAGCAGCATGCCAGCAGCCAAGATACGCAAAGTGACATCAGCACCGCCAGCGCCTATATACAAAGGTATTTTATTTAGGGGCAAGTTTCTCGCTCCGTTAAGCCTTTGGGTCGTCTCTGTTAGAATAATATTTGTACTTTCTCTTTGTCGTGGCCAGTTTGCAACCGTATGTTCTTTAGTAAGTAGTACGGATCCGCAGTGTGTGAGTTTCTTCTTTTTTTTTTGTCCTCAGGTTTCAACAGCACAGAGACAAAGATCCAGGCCCCTGATGGCAAAGTTTGGAAAGAGGAGGAATTTCACAGCATCAGCAGAGAAATCTACAGAGACATATCCCATCAATTTCCTGGTAAATTAAAACTAGTGTTGCGCCGATGCCGTTTTCTGGCCCCGATACCTGGCTGTGCAGTACTGGCCGATACCAATACCATCTGTTTGAAACTGATGTGTGTGTGTATATATGAAGAACTGCATACTACTGAGGGTAGTAGAACTTTTTATTTCCTACCTGGAATGGGTGACAATAGTTGAATAAACCTTTGGCTCTCAAAGGCCAAATTAGTGCAACTTTCATGAACTTATATAACATGTATAATACTAGCCGGTAGAGAGAAGGCTGCGTTCAAGTGACATACAAACATCAAAATGGTATCTGTGTCCTATTTGTTGGTACTCGCTGATACCGATACCACCATTTTAATCCGTTGCATCTTATATATGATTACCGTTGTGCTTACCGACCAGTTTTATGTGGAACAACGCGCTCGAAAATCTGTTAAAATGTGTAAGTACGACTTTGGTTAACAACAAAGCCGCTCCCTCTCATTGGATATTCAGAGCATTGCGGTACACTGTGTCACTACCTGATCGGACTCCTGAGCTGTCTACAAGACTGCCTGACTGTAATGTTGAAACTAGAAGTGCATTCACGTAAAGGCCCCCATATACTCATATATACCACAAGAAATTTAGGCAACATTACACTCGATTATAAAGGGTAAAACATCCGCGCGGAGTCCGTTGTTGAACTATTTCTTGATAGCCAAATTTGTCTTTTTTATTATTAACCTATATTGAGACGTATATTGAGCCAGGGTAAAGTGAGATGACCACATTTAAGCATCGCAACAGGTGAGTGACGGGCAGAGCAGCATTATTCTGTCCTCTGAAGAAAACTCCAGCGGTGTCTCTGAAATCTCCCTTAAGGCACTTTAAATCATGGGAACAGCGTGATAAAAAAATCTCAATGTTTTCCGTGCCTGTTGTACACGGACATTAGTATCCAAAATAAGAAACACTATTCAGTCTGTTGGGCTTTTTCTTTATTTGTCCTTTGTGTATAGAGAGCACCAAATCCAAGCATCAACACCAGAGGGAACAGAGAGCAGAAAGGTCCAAAGAGAGGAGGCCGTCGAAACCAATCCGGAAGGTCCATAAAGTCGCTTCGGTATCTGAGCAGAATTCAAAACCAGGTATGATTTGTCTTTACTATTTGTAGGACGGCTCGGTATCGGATCTGCTTTTAATCAGTGAGAATACATGAAACGGTCTGACAAGCTCTGTCACGGGTCAGTTCACAGTTCACTGATAAACCATCAAAGCTTCTGCTTTACGCGGTTCTACTCTGGCATTAGTCTGTTGTTGGTGTCATTTTGGGTCAACCTTTGTTGTCTGAACAGTTTAGTTTGTCTGTTTGTTTTCATAAATGTTCTAAAAGGGGAGCCGGATTGAGGCCGGTCATATGCCTGCTTTTAAAAACATGAAACGCCTGTTCGCATTCAACACAGAAGTCTGCGTGCTCTAGAAAGGACATCAGGGCGAGGGTGAACGATTATGGAAGCCCAAAATAAAAATAAGCCCAAAGATCAAACCAATATATTCTCATGCAATAAAAAAACAAAAAAAAACCTCCAAATGAAAGAAACAGAGAAATCGATTATGTCTACATAGTACACAGATAAACTGGTTTAGTGGAGCTGTCTTATGAATGTGCGGTTTATACTGTCCTACAGCTATGTGAGTAACTATGTGAGGGCACAGGTACTGTCCTGTTCTGTCGCTGACTACGTTGGTATCTCACCCACCAGAGGACATGAGCATGAGAAGTCCATGTTCACGTCGGATGGATTTATAGATTATGTGGCTGGCTCTGAAGTCTACGCTGCTGACCTAGATTTTCCTTAAAGACACGGTTTTCCAAGCACTGCATTATTTTAACCGGAGACACTGCTCCAGTGACGCAGAGTTGTGACCCTAATCTCTATAGATTTGCTCCTATTATGCCTAAATTGTGCTTTATAACCAACAAGGGGGCAAACAGACACAAACCAGGTTCCAGCCACATATTACTGGACCCTGGCCGTACCAGGACAAAGTCAACCTCCAAGAATACTTTGAGTATAAACGGATGCACCCAAACATTTAATGCAACGAAGAGTGTTTATTTTCCATTTTTACCTGTTGGAGGTTTTTGAGCTGCGCTTCAGTCTGCTTTTAACACAATAACTGAATCATCTTCATGCTCCATATGTTTAAATATGACCACAGAATGTCTCATATTTTTTGGTTGTCATTCTGTTGTCATTTAGTGTGTGAGCTTAGCAAAGGAGGATTAGTTGTGATTGAAAGTAGTCATACAGGAAGACCAGAGTTAAGGTCAAAGGCTGCTTGGGGGGAAAAAACTGGTATGTAGTTGCTCTGAATGCCACTAAACAGGAAGAAATGTGCTTTTCTAATGTTGTTAGACCAGGCGGTTGAGGTGCATAGCTTACTGTCATCCACTGTGTTTTGAGATTCCTTGTGTTTCTTCACCTCAGTTCCACTATTTGTTTAGCAGCTGTTCAAAACACGTGACTTATAAAACAAGAATAACCAGGTCCAGTTTAAGTCTGGTTCCATTCTATCAAATTATAATCAAAGCTTGCCTTGCTATGATGTTAATTATAAACAAAAGTTAGTAAAAGAAAGAAAAAAAAGGACGGTTATCTGGTGAGGAGATCAGATTGCTCCAAAACGTGTGTGTGTGTGGTCCCTCAAGTGTGACTGGTCTGTGTTTCATGTTGGGACAGTTCTATAAATAAGTCTCTGCAATCTGTGGCCAGGTTCACTTGGCTCAGCCACTCAGCTCCAACAGGTGCTTGATGTACAACCCGATAACCTGGAACTGCTCTGAATATTTGGTGTGCAAGACGCTGCGTTGCATTGACTCGTGTCGGAGCAGGAGAAAGAACGTGACACTGTTCAATAAAAAGATGCCGGGTTGTCAAAAAGGCCAAGAAGGAGAAATTCCCTTTTTAAATCTCTACAGGAGATGACTTCTTCTCTTTTTTTTCACTTTTCACAAATCCCCTAACAATTTCTGTAAAACTACGCACTTCCGCTTTTCTTTACTTGCGTCTCTCTGCTGTTTTCAGTGGCCCCATCTGAGCTGTATTTGCTGTTTTTGTTTTGCAGTGATTAGCCCTGCATCATGGCGCGAGGGCCAGAAGCTGGTAAAGATGGTGCTAGGTCCCGCTCCAAAGCTACCCAGAGAGGAGCACGGTTCCCACCCAGCTGGCAGACGGACCCAAGCAGGTGGGGCTCGGCAACATGACCTGTTAGCCGTCTATACATACCAGCACACGGTGTTCTGTTATGAGACACTCTTTGAAGTGGTTGCAGGAAGACATCAAAGACATATAGGTGGTTTCAACAATTCAAATAGCCTTTAAAAACTGGATTTAAACCTTTTTGGCTGTGACAATAATGTTATTATTAAGCTTTATTGTATAAATATTCTGAATAAAACAGCTAGCTGTATATTTTTTTTATTGTTTAAGTGCCGATTGCATCTAAATATCAGTAAAAATCTCTTTTATTAAGTACAGTCTTGTCAGAACCAATGCATCAAACTGGTTGAGCTCATAAAAACCTCTGCGGCGCAGATCCAGCTACTCGTTCCATAAAGCCTGACACCTTTTTTCCCTGTAGGAACCCGGGCTTCACCGTTTATTCCTTTGTTCCGCTTAGCACAGATGCTCAAACGTATTTTAAAGCACAGCTTTCCCTGTTGTTGGTAAAGCTTTGGCCTGCTAACAATAATTTAAGCCAGCTCAGATTTCTCTTTAACTGCTATAACAAAAGAAGACTCATCTTGGATTTTGTGAATTTTTCATAATATTCTTTCCAGCTTCACAATCATTATTTCCTACATCAGCATATTAAATCGCTATCGTCTTTGTGATGGCAGTGAATGAAATATCGCCTTTTATAAGAACTGCAGGGATGCAATAGTTTAAAGCATGCTGTATTTCAAGCAATTCTCCATTCATGCCCTGCATATTGATGATATATTTGACCAATTGGAGGGACTTTAGCTCCCCTTAAAGCACACACCACTCAATTGATGCCATTGTCACAATATTTCAGCAATAGTAACTTATAGAAATAGTATTAGATTATTTTCTTAACTGAGATCTCCAGGGTTTCCCGTTTACTCCACGACAAGATCAAAAGTATAGAACAGACCGACCTTTAGGTCTGGGTATCATCTAGGATGAGCCGATTCAATACATAGCTCAGCCTGATTTGACTCCAATGTTGATATTTATTACTTTCAAATTAATGCTCAAAGTCATTCAATCACCAAAACCAGGCAAATATTATATTTATGTTTAATTTATTGAACACTGATATTAACAGGAAAATAAAGTGCAGTTGGTTCAATGCATTTAATGTATCACAGAAACCAAAAATGTGCCCAAACATCTGATTTTAGGGACCGAAGGCGCTTCTAAAATCCTGTCATTCTGCGAATTTGTCTCCCTTACACTTCCTCTCTGTGAACAGTAATGGTAATAACGCCCCCCTACGGGTTGGGAGGTATATCGATACTGAAAGCCAGAATATCGATATTAAATAGTTTTTAACAACATCGATATTAATCTTTGTATTGATTTTTATCAACCTTGCTGTATTTTATCACCCTTGACTGTTATCTGCTGAAAGTTTCACTCTCTGGCAGCCTGAATGAGCTGCAGGAACAGAATGTGCCTAGAAAATATGTACTTTCCCTTTAGAGCTTGTTGCATCTCTGTGAACATGCCACTGATCTTGAAAACGGCTAACTATGAGCCTTTTTCACTCAGTAACCACTTAGACAACTTTGTCATTTTGTACGTATATAGTGCATACAGAACTAAATTTCGTTGCATACAACTTACGACAGAGTAATGAGATTGCAGGTGGAATAAGGCAACATTACAATATAAAGTGCAGCAGTATCCACACACCAAAAAGCATTGCTGTTCCAGCAGCCTGGTACCACCCAGTTATGGTGCATTCACTGATACAGGGTACAAACTCAGTCAGGATCGATCAAGTTTTTATTTTGCTGTAATACGTTATTTAGTTTTAAAGTTTTAAGTTTGGCATTTCAGTGTTAGAACAAATTATGTTGGTTTTGCCATTGGTTTCTATAGCCACACAATGAGCCAAAGCATCATCAATAAATAACCAAGAGCTGTTTCAGGTTTTCTGAGAGCAATTGGATCCTGTTCAGTGTTCTGCTCACACGCTCTCAAGGCTCGGCCTGTGTATTTTTATCTTGAATACGTCTCCTCTGGGTGTTGCTGACCGGAACAAATGGAGATTGACTGGCCTGTCAAGTTGAATGCACAATAACACATGAATTGATTTCCATTGACCGCCCAAGTGCATGCAGCATCTACCGTGTGTAATGTCAGTGAAGTCCGGTGAAGCTCTTCACAGGCACGCTCTAAAAAAAAGAAAAAAATCTATCTGGATTAGACGGTACATGGGAATGTTCAATTTGGCCTAGATTAAAGCCGCTGTTGTTAACCCTCTGACTAAACCTCATTCATTATGTTGATCCTTTCTCAGTCTGTGCTGCAGTCAGGATCTTTTATTTCTTCTGATTTAGGCATTTATTTGAGTGTTTTTTTTTAAGGTATAATAATTTTAGATATTGAATTTTTAAAATTGTGTATTTTTATCTACTGATTATCATATTCTTATTTATTATTTAAGTTTGAGCTATCAATAGGATGAAAAAAGAAAGTGAGCACTAATAGCGGATTACTGACTGCTAAACTACTGAAAGTTTAAAATTCAGGACGATAATGTGGGACTAAGCGAAATTATTGCTTTGTCTGACTGAGAACATGTGAAATGGCTGCAAAGGGAGACAGAGGTGAACTCTAACAGGACTGAAACTCTATCGAATGCTGTTTTAACTTTCATAAATTTCCATTTCAAAATAATTTAAACTTGCTTCTACCGTTTTAATCGGTATTTGAAATAGGGCTGAACAATTAATCGCATTTTCAATATAATCGCGATTTAAAGAAACGCAATTTCCAAATTGCAGAGGTCTGCAATTTTTGGCTATGTAACAGTTATTGAATTAGACACGTCCTTTAGGTGTCGGTAAAATGTTTAAAGTGGGTTTGCCTCCACATGGAAGGGAAGACAGTTGCAGCAGTGAGATAATCTAACTTTATTACTTGTTTTAGAGTTTGTATAATCGTACAAAGCATTAAGTACAGGTCAATCAGTTTAATACATAGACTTGTTTGTTGGTTGGACTTTATGTCCAACAAGGATTGATGTCCAAATCAATTAAAAGCCGTTCTCTTGAATAATATTCTGATTAATAGAAACATTAAAAGTTCTTGTTTTAAATAGTCCTTGTTTACAAACATCGTTATTTAGAGAACATTTTTGTTGCTTGTGGTTAATGCAGAGAAAAGTCAAAATTGCAATTTTGGTTGAAATATATTGTAGGCAGAATGCAATAATTTCTGCTCTGAGTTTAGATGCTGTGGGTGTTTTAGCAACTAATCCGCACGGCGAGGATACAAATTGATTTGTTGTTTGTATATGTTTAAAAAGACATGATAAATTAAACTGGAAAAAAATCGCATTAAATCGCAATATATATATATAAAAAAATCCCAATTAGATTATTTTGCCAAATCGTTCAGCCCTAATTTGAAATCATATCCAGAGCTAAACTGGTTTAAGCACCTTCCTGCTTGTTTTTATGCTGTTTATGTTGGTCCGTCTGGACACTATTGCGGTCCCGTTACACATCTGACTTTCTTATTTTCTCCCCCCTTTTCACCAGCTTCCCGTCCCCACTCAGAACACAACAGGCGCTCCCGGCCAAACAGCACGGAGAGGCCTGGCAGTGGCTTTCAGGAGAAAACCGCCAGCCGCCCCGCGACCTCATACAATCCCTCGTCCTCGGCTCAGGACAAGCCGCCGAGGGGAGGGAAGGCAGATGCTTTGGCCGTAGACATCCAGGGGATTCTTGACGACCTCCAGCTGGACAGCAAACCAGCTGAAGCGGCAGAGCGATCTCGTAAAAGATCTCGGGGTGGCAGCGGCGGCAGGAGAGGAAGAGGAGGGTCGGGTTCTGGGACGAGGGCTCCCGTCTCTGCTTGGGGAACCGCAGCGGGGGCGAACGCCAGCTCCAGAGGTAGCCGGAGCGCCAGTCCCACCAACCGGCATCCCGATGATGCTAACGGAGCAAGCAGAAGTGACAAGAAGCGGCACTACGACGCCGACACGGTTCGCCAGTACATCGCGCAACAGCAAGAGGAGAGAAAGAGGCGACAGGCGGAAGAGAAGCGGGCGGTTAAGGAGGAGGCGGAGAGGAGAAATCTGAGGCTGGCGGAGCTTTACAAGAAGCAAAGACAGGTGGCTAAAACGGCGACCGTCTCCGCTGAGGCGGTCGCCGCCCCCGTCCAAAAGCGGCTGCAAGAGACCTACACCAAGCTGCTGCTGGAGGACGCCCGGCTCAGCGAGGAGACGCCGGCACAGCGTTCTGCACCCTTCATTCAGATGGTATGAAGCGCACAAGCAAAGAAGTCCAGCACAGAAACTTCTAAAATTGTGAGCACAGGATTAAAATTGCGTAGCTGCTCGATAACGCTGATTATTTTTTGCAGAGACCCATGTACCAGCCGTCAGGGGAGTCGGACAAAGAGAACAAGAGAATAGAGGTCCCACAGAGCCCCTCCAGCAGCGACAAGTCTTCAAACGAGCAGCCGCCACCGCCGTTGTCCAGGTACTGACGCGCTTCAACATATGCACCAGTCTCAACGTCTTTAGATATAAAAATAGCAGCAAATGAAAAATTGTTGACTTAAACAGAAAGTGCTTCTATAAAGATCCTTTCTGTGTTGATGTTCTAAGCTGAAACATGTCTAGTTTTTTTTTAGGAAAAACAAAAGAGAAAACGCGTACAATCTCCTATAATCAGTGCCTGAAAGAACATAAATAACTAAGATGTTTTTCTGTCATTTAATTAAAAAAACAAAAACAAATATTAATAACTAGTTAGACCAAATAACGGCATCACACGGATGAATGCACAGAAAGAGTTTCCCCCGAAGAAAGCAAAGCTGCTCCAGTTCTGCTAAAGTAGGACATATTTTTGATTCACTTTAAGATGTTCTCATATTCAGTAGATATTTTGATTTATGTAAAATGTGTTTTGTTTGGACTTGTGTTCTTAAAAGTAAAATGTCTTTTTTTTTTTTTTAGTTTTAGGAAATTAGTTTTTCTTTCATTCCAAATGATCGAAACCTGTTGACTTCTTTTCTTTTTTCTGTTTTTCTGACTACAAGTAATCCGTTCTTTTCTCTTCGATTTCTTGCAGGAATGATCTTGAAACGACCTCTTTGCTTCAGCCCGACCATCTGAATCCAGCTTTTCAGCCGTCAGTACCATCCAACGAACATCTCCTCTCTCAGCTGTTGAGGCTGGAGGCGGCAATAGCTGCCAGCAACGTTAAATACGCTGAACAGCCGGCCTCGGCGCCGCACCACCGGCCCCAGACCAGAGTGTCTCGCATTGAAGCCCTGAAGGCCAAGGCCACGTCCCTCTCCCAGCGTATCGAAACGGAGGCCCGGAGGTTCGCCGGACAAGAGATCAACTACGGCGCCGCGACTTCGGTTGATTTTGATACCGTTTTGCCTCCCAGAATCAATAACCTGGATGCTGAGCACTGGACAGAAGCCCGTGCTGCAGAAAATAGCGACACGGCCTTCAGGATGCACAGGGCTGCAGATATTACTTCATATCCCGGCGCAGGGAATCTGCACGACTTAACCGAGAGGAATGAGAAGACGCATCCATACGCGGCTTCTGCTGCTGCGAATGGGACAACTTCAAACGGTTACGCTCTAGAAAGCAGGAGGATGGTCGGTGACTTCAACCCGAAGGAGAGAGCAGAGAAACCAGCACAAAGAATCCAAAGTAAAAAAGAGGAGAATCTGCCGTATCGGCCCGATCTCCACGATTCAAGTGCTGGCTCGATTAGCGAGGGGCCCCTTCTGAGTGAAGGAAGTTTTTCTGAGGAAGAGGCGAGTCCTCCTCGCTACTCCGGTGACCGCGGCCCCAATTCTGATTTCCTGGAGGCGGCGGACTGCAGCGCAGAAAAGAGAAGGAATCACAAGCGGCTGTTTGAGTTCCAGAGGGAGGCGGCCAGATGTTCGGCCCTCAGCCCACCTTTTTCACAGCTCAATGGCAGCAAAGCACCATGGGAAGAGCTGAACAAAGGAAGCCCTCTGAGTGTAATCAATATCTTCACGAAAAATGTCCACGGCCACGGTAAAGGTAAATTTCATGTTATCTGACGGATGGATGGGGATGTTTCACTGAATGTTTCAAACGATTAAACAAGTTTATTTATGAAGTAACACTAAATATCCCTTTATTCGCTTTCTCCTTTAGCGAGCGAGAGAACTTCAGAGAGGAATACGCCTCCTGGCCACGCAGCGCACTCTGGAAACGGCCATGGAGAAGCAGAAGTCTACGAGGATGACTTTGTTTCGTCACACAGCAGCAAAGCCAGCAGCCAGTTAAAGAGAGGCTCCAACTCACCCAGGTAACAAAACAAACCCAGTCATCTTCAGCGTGACCACTGGGGGGCATTCAAGTCACACTGAGGGATAAAAGGAAGACTGCATCTACAAATATTTTCTACCGTTTGAGCATAAAGTGTAATTACTCTGTATATGTATCAGAAAGTGTTTTTTTAATTTATTTTTTAAAGTGAGTCACATATATTGCAAATGATCTGTTCACATGGCTACATAAAAGCGTTGAGTTTGCATTTTATGAATAAATACAATTTGATTTGAGGTCTATTTTAGATAAGGTAATTAATTTGATCATGAAAATAGCAATTTGTCTCAATGTTTGTGGCAAATATTCTTGCTTGTCTGCTTGTTTTATCGGCCTTGTGTTCTTATGAGCACTTTAAAAAGCCGATCAAGAGGTCAAGCGGTATTAGTACAAGAATGATTGATTTATTGCTGACATTAATCTTTTCATCTTCCAGTCACTCACAGCGCATCTCCCCTGGTTCGACGCCCGGCTCCTCGCCGCTTTCCAGGCAATCCACTAGTAAAAGAGGTGTGCCAGGTTTTTTTTTGGTTCTTCTTTGTTTTGACTCTAAATAGGAAATCAGTGTTATGTCGTGTGAAGAACTAGCTTTGATCGTCTTTTTCCGAACAAGGCGTTAAACTGAGCTGGTATCATATCTTCTAGTTTTAAAGTTTAATAAAGACTCAACCATAACGGGTGTGCCCAAAATGTGGGTCTATGTGTTATTAGCAGAGCTGCATAGTATTAGAAAATGACACGTTGCTGCGTTTAGTCATTGAACCCTTCTTTTTTGTTCTTTACCAGTGGTTCTATGTTCTAAAAAGCTATTCTGTGTCTACAGCAACCATTTCAGACCAGAGTGATGCGACTCTTATAGAAGAGCAGAGGAGTTCACCGCTTTCAGAAGCTCCGTCCTCTGACCACGCCAGGAGAGCCTCAGACAAAAGTTTGAACCAAGCCCAGGGCAAAAGCACAGATTCTGACACATTAGGAGAACCTTCAGCACATTCTCCCCAAAGGTAAGGAACCCATGCAGGCTGCGTTAGGAAATCAGTTTTAGTTCAGTTTTGTTCAACCAAAGACGTAAACGGCTTGTCTGCTTCCTCAAAGGGACGTTTGGTTGCCTTTGATAGTTCTCTCATCTGTTAGGAGACACACTGCTTCACACAGCTGCCATGTAAACTGATACACAGACACAGAAGCTCTTTTCCTCATAATCACTAGCTAACGTTCACAACGGTCAGCTAGCTGCTAAACACAATGTTAAACTCATCAGTGTATAATTCTGATATTTACTAGGTGGTTTGTACTAGAGTAGCTTACAGGTGTGCCTAAAGTGAGTGCATGCTAATTGAGAGTTAACACGAGTGTGTCTGATTTGCATTTAGTCTTTTACACTATTAACTTTTTTATTTTTTTAAATAATTTATTCTTACTGTGACAAGAACACGGCGAGTTTACGATTTGTACCGGATTGAATCTGTCTTAAAGACAGAAATCTTCTCCTGCTCTATTCTATTGCATTGAGTTTGTTGCATGGTTGACATTTTAGGAAACTGTGGAATCTCACTTATTTCATTTGGGAAAACATTTAGAGGAAAAACTAGTTTGACTTGACAGTAAACCTGAAATATGTCGTACTAGCAAAGCCGCCTTGCCTCTCTAGAGCATTATAAGACCGCAGTGCCTCTAGCTGCACCCGAGTGGCAGATAGCTAATTTTTAGAGCCAGGTTGTTAACAAGTTAAATTAAAAAGTTTGAAAAAGTGAATAGCAGAATCAAAAATAAAATAGAGTAGCTCTGAGTAGCTCATTGGAAGGAATGATGATTTTACCAGTCAATTTAAATAAGCATGCGTTTTCAATTATTCAGCTGAATTGCTACTAGGGATGAGGACCTTTCTTTTATTTATTTATTTCTATATATATATATATATATATATATAAATAAATAATATATATATATATATATATATATATATATATATATATATATATATATATAAAATAAAACAAGGGATGAGTACCTTTTACATTTAAACTGACATGGTACCTGATACCTGCGAAACCGGGCCGGTACTCAACAGTACCTATTTTTGGTACTTTTGTTGGTTTTTAAATAGTAATAAATGTTAATTTAATAAGAAAATCTCTTAAGTTTTTCAATTTAAGATATTTAGTTCTCTGTATCTAAACTAGTTTGGATCTACAAATGAATCTGATGAAATAATTTAGGAATTTTAATACATTGCCTCAATCCACAGCACATAAAGCACTTTTTTTTTTTCTACCAGAACAACAGTTATCAGCGGCACACAGAGCGAACTACTGTAGGGCAATAAAGGCTGGTTCACGCGGCAAGATTTTAAAACAGTCGGCTGATTTTTCACAGCCCGAGAGACACCACACATAACGATAAAAGATTGTAGATAAAACAGGTTTGCTCGCACGGTGTGTGGTGTCCGGTCCGATGACGACCTCAGCACACCGACAGATTTCACTCAGGATCATTCAGATGTCAGACGGGACATCTTGTGAAACTTCTCAAGATCAAACGTGAGTTCAGAGTAGATAAACATGGACGACCAGGAAGAATATTGGAGATAGTTTGCGGATTAATTTTTACAGGAAAAACCCTAAAAAGAAAAGGCATTGGTTAAAGGAGTGGAGACCGTGTGAATGGGAGGGTCCATGTTTGCTGCGTTATGATATGGAGGTGAGCTGTTTTTTCTTCCCTCACCTCACTTTCTGGGTGGCTACACGTCACATTCAACAGGCTGTGTTTGTCCTCAGGGAACAACCCACAGGCTCGGAAATCAGGGCAAGACAATACAACATGTTGAATATCCCCGCTTTAAGGTCGTAGAGGTCCTGACGTTCTACCAAACTGACCAGATCGCTCTTTAACACACCACACACAGCAGGAATATCTCCTAAGATTACCTAAAGTGTGTGTATTCTGGAGCATGTGACAAAAGTAATTTCCCCCTAGGTTCATTAAAGTAAGTCTGAGTCTGAGTAAAGAGACACCGTGATAATCGTCTCTTCTCGGAAGGGTGAGATCGGGGCGAAAATCGGGCTAAAGATCCTGGCGTGAGAACCAGCCTTAAGGGATTGAAGCTGTGTGTGAATCAAATTCATAGATTTATTTTAGTGCAACAGTTTCAGAGAAAATAATAAAAACATATTTTATCCCGTTTTGTATGGGATTCAGTTGGTACCTATAAAAGTACCAAACTCGGTACTCATCCCAAGTTACTACATAGCTAATAAACACCATACACAGTTCTCAACTTTTGCTTTATTTTGTTGTTTAAAAGAAAAAAACAGTTTTTCTCTCATAAAGTTCAAATTCTCACAATATATACATATATGAAGATGACCTGTGTTGTTTCATAGTCACATTAGATTTGTGATATATATATATATATATATATATATATATATATATATATATATATATATACAAACACGATGTGGTCCAGACAGAAACATATGAAAGGGTTTTCCACTCCTGCTAAAGAATCTGCATTAATAAAATAGCCCACCACTTTGCTGTTTCATCATGAGAATCTGCTATACACTAAAAATAACTTATTAGCTAAAGTTTTATTTTCAATTTTAAAGTAAAATATGTATTAATCTTTAAGGGAAAAGTACCAGAAAACGGATGAAAGTTACCAGATCTGCTGTGGCAGCGTAATCCAACAACCAAGGTTGCTTTGATTCAATTCAATTCAAATTCCATTAAAAAATTCTTTATTTATCCCAGAGGGAAATTAAATGTTGATGTAACTCATTTGGTCAAGGAGTCGCTGTGCTAAAGAGGGTAGAGTCCAAGTCAACACAACCGTGTGTGTTTGTGTGATAGAGAAAGAGAGTTGAGGGACTGAATCTAAGAACTGCATCCAGATCTGCAGCTTTAGCGTTAACCAGCTTTATTTGGGAAAAACTAGCTAGAAATACTGGTGTTCTTATGATGTCCCTGATATTGGACTAAAACATACAAGCTTTTCCTAAAGTACAGTATTTGTGTTGTTTGGAAATGGCGGACTCTATCTGTTGTAAAAGTACAACAAATATTTGACTGTTTGCTTTAAAACGTAACTGCAGGTCAACCAGGAAACCGGCTGTGTTATTGTTTGAAATTTGATCTTGATATGCGGAGCAAGCTGTTGCTAGTAAAGGTCCTTCCTCCGACACCGCTTTCCTAAAATGGGCATCTTTGTGCAGTCAGGGTAGGCGGTGCGTTTCACCTTGTCCCAAACGCTCCACGATCTGGGTGAAAACGACTTGCCACCAAAGGGAAATCTACCAAGGCATGGCTAATTACTAGACTGCACTAAAACAGGGATGCGTCAGTGTTCTGCTGTCGCCCCTGTTTGTTTTAGCAGCTGGTGCCAAGCAACACAAGCAAGCAGCAGCTCGACCCAAGTGTGGGAAACACTGGGCACTTTGTTTTGCAGGTCAGCGAGCCTTCCACAATTTGGGCGGTCTGCCAAAGCGAAGGGAGTTTTTTTCTCTCTTCGTTAAGTAGAGACATTTGAGAGCGTACTGGTACCATGAAACCCAGGTGGCAGATTCTTTGAATTCTGTGGGGTCGGTGTGAAGGCTTTAAATTCTGGCAGGATTCTGACATTGTGAAATCAGAAGATTTGCATATAAGTGGCGTTGAAACAATTGATGATCGTTTGCTTTTATAAACAGACTCCAACTGCTTTTGGCAAAATGTATTTATATCACTTCAGAAATGCTAAATTACAGGTTTTTTTTCTTTTATTGCCAATCTCATACTATGATACATTAACTGTGTGAGGTTATTGCCGGTAAATGAAACTTTTTGTCGATTTGTAGATCAGGACCTTTGATATTTTATCTTTATTCCCATAGAGGCAGCCAATGCTAAACCCTGAAAACTGTTTCCGGTGTCACAACTTGCATGTGCGATTGTGTTGATTACCTTTGTTCAAATTGTTGTCTTTGCTTCAAGAAGAATCACCCAAATAGATGCAGGTTGTCTGCTTATGTGATTTAGGGGGATCGAAGCTGCAGGTCAAGCAGCTGTATTGTTAATTTCAAGAGGAGGACATGAAAGAGAAAATTTATTTAGTAATTAATAAAAAGAAAAAGAAGAACTGCAACATTAGTTGAGTACCAAGGCCTAAAACAGAGAAAGCATTCCTGGGTCTGCATTTGTGATGGTTGGCAGGATACTAGGGCTGGGTGTTAAATTGATTCTATCCAATTATTCAAATTTGCAATTTATTAAGATCTAATATTTGGAAAGTTGAGCTTTGTTTTTTGTTTTTTTTGTTGTTGTTTTTGCCATGCACCTCCTGGGCCTCCATGTAACTATATATATCAGTCCTGAAAGGAGAAATTGTTTTGGTAAAAAGCTTACAGTATTGAATATATGTTTAGGAAAATATTTTGTGTAAATACTGTAAAGAGGAAACTTTTTTTAGTGTTTAGAAGTGTTTTTTAAACTTCATCCAAAACCATAATAGAAAAAGTCAACTGTATTACCACAGCAACTTTTTTTTTAGATATAATACATAACTTTTCAGATGATGACCATTTTTTCATTCTGTTCCAAATAATTTTGCAGAAGATCTCATTGGATTAAATATGTCTTCAAGTTCTACCTCATTTTAAGGAATCCCCATCAAATCCCGTATAGCTACCGATACCGTCTCACCAGATGAGTAATAACTTTTGTGGTTGCTGTTTTTCGCAGATCCAAACTGGTTTCATCGTCCGGCTCTCCAGACCTCAGTTCCTCTCGAACAGCAGACTCTCCCAGTGAGCATCTGAGGAGAAGCTCCAACAAGCCAAGAACATCCAGCAGAGCAGAGTCACGGTCCACAGGTAAATAAAGACCACATAAATATTTTATTAATGTATTTTTTGGCCAACTAAATGAAAGATAAATCTCACCTTGTATTGCTTTGTTTTCTTCTAGGTGAGCTGCAATACTCACCTGCTGTCCTGCAGCACCGCATGACAGCAGAGCTGCAGTACTTGGAGTCCATTGAAGAGTCATTCAAGCAGCTGGGAGACGTAGAGAGGCTGATGGGCGTGTCCATGGCCCAGCAAGAGAGCGCATCATTGGCCCAAATGCTGAAGGTAATGTCAATGTCAAATTTATTTATATAGCTTACTTAAAAACAACAGTAGTTGACCAAAGGGCTTAAGAGTTACACCAAAAATCATGAAATAATAAATAAAACTGTAGTATGGATGAATAAAACACAGAACAGCTAAGATTCATAAAAAACTATTTAGTGTTTCATACTGAGTCAAAGGGCAGGAAAGAGAAGAAAGTTTTTAAAAGTCCTTTAACTGATTGTTTTCTCTGTGCGGTGCGGACATGTAGAGGTAAGGTATTCCACAGTCTTAAGGGCAGCCACAGTGAATACTTGATCTCCGCTGAAGTTTTACATTTGATCTCAAAACACCAAGGAGTAACTGGCTTGTGTGCCGGAGTGTCCTCAAAGGTCTGTGGACGTTGAGGAGATCCCGTAGGTACAATGAGGGACATTTGTTATTTAGAGACGTAATAATGATGTTAATCTCTCTTGTTTACTTACCCGTGTCATTAATGTTTAGATATTAGTAGTTAAGATGGTTTTATTAGTAAAAAATAATGACCCCTTGTAAACTGTTACCACAAATTCACTTCAAACCGCTTCCGATCTTAAGGCATCCAAAGTGGTGTATGAATCCTAATAGTGCCAGATGATGCTCAGTCTCCACATCCCAGTACGGTATTGGAAGAACTTTGCCACCATCAGGGGATCAGAGTTATGCCTGATTATACCGGTTTGCCCCAGTTTTCATTCTAGATACAAAAATGTACATCTACTGCATATGCTATAGTCAAATAATCGGTCCCTAATTATATTTATGTTTAAGAGCAAAGCTAGAAAGCATTTATTTGTTATAATTGTAAACAATTTCAGTTGATTGTTGGTTTTGAATAAATCACATTTTGTTTTATGCAGAGCCTTCTAGCACATACATTAAAATATAGCATAAAAAATGACAAAACTGTTCTTATGCGATTTTTATTTTGTACTCATTGATATTTCATTTTGGGATGTCACCAGCCTTATCCTGATCCGATATTGTATCGATTTTTTTTGGAGGGCGATATGATGTTTGCCGATATCACAGTGTCTGTTACGATACGATTTCAATTAAACTCAATTCACAAGCCTGCGATAAATACGACGCGATATCATCTGCCCATCTAACACTATTATTTACATGATATCAACTTACAAAGATAACTCAAATATGATTTGACCATTTTATTTCTAAGGTCTTACAGATATTAGGTATTTAAATCAAAAACAGCTATCTTCTAATTATTAGAAGACAACAAAAAAAGACAATATCACATGGTCACTACAGTCTCATGCCGTGTGGATTTCAAAATAAAGGCGTATCTTTAAAAATGACGATAAGGATAACGATATTTTCTTTTTGCATCCATTGTAATTGAATCATTAATAATTAAATCAATATATCAATGTACATTGATGTATTATTACACCCCTAATTTCAATGGCAAATGCGATTTGTTAGATTTTGCAGCTCTTAGCTTTATTTTTTAGTAAAATGATCAAAGTCTAACAGATACTGCAAAAAGTAGCTGTTACTTAAAGATATTGCCTTTTTAATATTACTGTACTTGTAGTGAAGGTAAAGTTTGCATTGGAAACTCCATTGATAATGAACCTTGCCTGTTCCACACTTCACACCATTACAAATATACCATATTGACCTTTTCTCTGAACTTTAACCTTTAGGCCAAGCAGCACCGCCATGAGCGGGAGCTCTTTGAGCTGAAGATCAAGACTGAGAGAGAAGCTCTGGAGGCAAAACTGCAACTTGAAGAAAACCGACAGAGAGTTGCCAGAGTAATACCCCCATTCTTTGAAAGATTCCCTGTTTCTTTGTGTCTTCAATTCCAAGATGTAGATGTTTAGATTGATACGTGTACGATGCTCATGTGTGATTTTTGTCTAGGCTCATTTAGAGCTGCAGGAAAACTTGGCAGCCTCACAAAAACAGACTTTGGAAGGTTTCCAGGAGTCAACTTCTAAGATGATGAGCCAACAGGCAGAAGCAGCACGATACACAGCAGATGCTGCCCGACACATCAAGGAGGTCAGCAATAACTTTCTGCCACTTTGTCTGAAAACAGCTTATGTTCTTGTTTTTTTATTAAAACAAAGCTGATTGTTTAGTTACAGAAAAAAAAAACATTTAATGTGTGTCTCATGTTTCTGGCTTGTCAGATGACAGACCTGGCCCGGGCCCAGATTACCGGCCATCTGATAATCCCGCCTGTTGCTGCTGATTCTGCAGCGTCGGACCAGCAGGAGGAACAAAATAGGTCCTACACAAAGTCACAAGACAGCAAGGCTGAGTCTAACAGGTACTTTACGGGCTTTTTTTCAGAGTTTACCAACATAATCCTTCTTTGAGGCAAAGAAACCTGTCACCTATTATCACAAATCAAGTCATTAACCAGCAAAGTCTTATTTTTCCCAAAGTTTTTTATTTTTCTGCTCAGTTTGAGTAGTATTTAATTCCCTCAGATTTTCATGATTTGCTCTTTTTAGATTAGTTTTTCATCTATTTGGCAAGACCAGATAAAAGCAAGACTAAATTCCAAATAAAAAAAGATTGTAAAAACTGTTGAACAATCTTAACATTTGAGAAAAAGCACTTCAAGCATCACTCAAACTTAACTTTGATTCAGTAGTTTTCTTTTGTTTAAAATACCTTCCATTCTGGTTGTTCTACAGTTTTAAAAGTGATGTTTCAAACCGAAGGACCAGGTCTGGCGAGCCCTCGTCTTCACAAAACAGCCTCAGTCAGTCTGACTCGCTGTCTTTGAGAAGGCCAAAACTCAGGTACCACTCAGCTCCCCTGTTTTTTTAGTTTTCCATCACAAAGCAACAAAACACACTCAATCTGCTTAATTGTCCATCCTCAGTGGGTCTCCGTCTGGAAGCAGCCAAACCAGTCCGTCACGCGCGTCGTCCGACCTCAGAGAAAGGCCGAAAAGAGAGGCTGCAGAGAGGAACCAGAGGAACGGGAGAGCTGAGGAGAGGATGAAAGGGGAAGCAGCCAGCAGCTCTATTGAGGAGGATATTCCAGCCGCAGCAAATGACTCCATCTGCAGTGAAAGTATTCCCTCTGTAGGGGACGAGAAAGGTACTGAATCGTTTGCATGTTCTGTAGGTTCAGGAAGTCATCTAATCCATTGCTTCCACTCTGCAGTCAGATGCTAAAGGAACGCTACTTGAACAGTAAAGGTACAGTTAGAAAAGTAGCATATTGATAAAATATAAATCATATCGAGTGATATCCATAATTATCAAAAAAAATTAAAACCTATATTTTAAGTGCGGCCATGGCCATTTTATGCTATTGCTTATTGACCTATTTTTAGATACAGACACACAAACACTGAATTCAAACTCAACCCTTTATTCAACCAACTTTTTACCAAAACTGTTTTCAAAAAGTTTTTAAAAAAGTTTTTTCAAAATGTTTTTTAAAAAGTTTTTAAAAAAGAAAAAAGAAGGCGTGCTCGCTGAACTCTTTGAAGGGGGCGGAGCTTGGTTCCTTGGTCTGCGTTTGATTGGTTGGGAGGATTAATGACTGTAATATCAACCTACATGGCTAGAATGCAAAAGGAACGAAAAATGTTATTCTATTGAACTTTTTATTGAGCCCTTTTTTTTCTATTCTCGATATACGTCTTTCGATCGATTATATATCGTTATTGAATTATCGTCCAGCCCCAGGTACGATAGACTAATCTTGTCTCTGGCCCCGTCAGGTGACACTACATCTGTGGCCACCGAGTACTCCCTGAAGTTTGATGAGTCCATGACGGAGGACGAGATAGAGGAGCGCTCTTTCCGTTCCTTACTGCCGTCTGAAGCTCATCGCCGGGGAACCATGGAGAAGAAGTCACACCGCCAGGCGGGAGCAGAAGACGGCGGTGACTGTATCAATGAAACGTTGGTCCCAGAGACGGAGTCATGCAGTTCCTTTAAGGTGAGACCATGCTGCAGACTTCCGTATTGACAACGCTTGTCCTTCTGTAGTAAATAATAGAGAACATTTGTAAACTTATCTCATCTTTTCGCTTCGCTTGGCCCCCCCCTGCAGTCTCTCGACGCGCGCATCGCCTTTTCCGGTGGGCAGGACAGCTTTTCTCAGTTCACGATGGAAATGGTGCGTCAATACATGAAGGATGAGGAGGTGAGGCTGCAGCACCAGAGTTCTCTGCTGCACCTGCGGCAGAAAGCTCTGAAGGAGAAGACGAGGACGGAACTGGCCTGGCTTGAGCACCAGAAGAAGAAGCTGAGGGACAAGGGGGAGGATGATAAAATGCCGCCGCTCAGGAAAAAGCAGAGGGGACTCCTGCTTAGGCTCCAGCAGGAGCAGGTGCGTTGGGACAGAGATGTTTCTTTGTCTGTCACTGTGCTCGTCTGTGGCGTTTTTGCCTCATTATGCACTCCACTGTTTTCTCAGGCTGAGATCAGGAGACTCCAGGAAGCCAACAAAGCCGCTAGGAAAGAAAGGCAGTTGTTGCTGAAACAGCAGGAGGAGATCGAACGGATGAGAAACTCAACACTCCGACTGAAGGAGCGTCTCAAGTGCGCAGAGGGAGAAGCTCCCCCTGTAAGTGCTCGCTGGCCCTCAGCAGAAGGAAGGAAGAACAGCTTGTTTGTTCTGCAGAAGTCGAGCCTAAAGCAATAAAGGAATTCCCTGTGTGTGTCTCTTGTAACGTCTCCAGGAGACTCCGGTGTCAGAACCTTCGGGCCCTGAACTCCCCTCCCCGACGCTTCCCGACGAGATCCGCAGCCCCTCTCCTTCGCTCTCCGTCTCCGGGAGCGAGACCAGCAGCATCATGCAGAAGCTTAAGAAAATGCGATCCCACATGGATGAAAAGTAAAGATATTGATTTAATTTCTATACACATTGGTCGCTGTGCAAATAATCAAGATTGCATTATTTATTATAGAAGTCCACCCCCTAAATTGTTTGCTTTTTTTTATTCACGTTATGCTTTACTGCCAGCATCCTGTTATGGCTCTATTCTTGCGCTACCCTCCTGCAGTTTAGTTTTTGCTTTAATACTGATCAAAGTTGCAGAGTAGAAAGAAATCCAGTTTCTTTATAGTACATCTAAGTGCTTTCATCGTATGTTCACATGGAAAGAAATCCAATTAACTTTCCAGCCTTAGTGCTCAAAACTCAGGGCTGGCAACAAACCCTGGTAACAATAGCGGTAATGAGGGTATTTTATTTAAATCATGTTATTGTCTGCTGATGATGTAAAGATAAGGATGGCATGATCTGATTTTATACTGGGATTAAGACAGTTCTAGGATAAAACCTTTGGTTATAAAAAAAACCCCAGAGAGTTATGAATATTTTTTAATGCATGAGCAATTAATATAAATACAATTTTCAGTGAAACATACAGATTAAACCAGAGCACACGGAATCTCCAGCATGCAGGCATCACTTGTCTCTGCTTCGATACACCTGGGTCAGATAATTACGTCATCAGGAGTCTGTAGAGCTTCGGCTCATACCAAGGAAGCAGCTAAGCGTTTAAATTCAGGTGCTTTGGATCAAACTCCAGAGTTTTACATCCCTGCTGTAGAGTTTTAGTCTAGACAAGCAGCTTTGGTCACCGGGAACTGGCAGTCAAATTCCCCTTTGCCAGTTTTTAGTAACGCATAGCCGCCTCATTCACTCCTAGCTCCATTTTGTCGTTGTAAACAAGTCATTTTAAACCGTTGTGTATTGTTCAATATAGTACTTTTGTTTTTATTATGTAGTTAAATAATGTAAAAAATGCTAAAATCTTGCATATAGCCTAATTTAATTCCGGTTAATTTTCTCCCCATTTTCACTGAATGGTGTTAAGCCCCATATAGATCAGTTTTTATGAAATATTACAGATTATGACCCCCGGTCAAACCAAAATAACACTGACTCACCTCAAGCTCCTCACCTCAAAATCTAACCATGTTTCATTACAGTAAACTATGAGCAGCGGTTACAGAAAGTCATGGGGGGGGGGCAAATGACTCCCTTTTTTACTAAAATAAAGTCGGGTACAGGTTGAGAAAAACTGCGAAGCTACAAAATGATCAGCAATCTTTTCTGCAGACAAGTTTCCAGTAGTTGCTTTTTGTTGGTTCACCCTACAGCAGCTGTGGTTATCTTTGTAAAAGACACAGTTTTCTACTAGCTAAAGGCCAATACGTGATGTTGTCACAATTAAATTGTCACAGTTGTTAAACAGAGAAGTCTGAATCATGTGACCTTGACACCAAGCAAACTGCAGGCTTTTTAGTGACTATAATCTTTGCCTAGGAGCCATTAAGGTCAGAGTTACTGACCTTCTCTCAGCCAACTTCCAGATTTTGGTTTGCTGCTGGTTTCATGTTCTTAAAAGTCAGGTTTCAGCTAGGGAAATACTGACTTTAAAACAGTATCTTAATATTTTGTGGTATTACGACGGCGATAAAAGGGCCAAAAAACTATTTAAAAACTCGTTACGGTCTATAATCAGAGCGCCACAAAAACACATGCTGCTCCTAAACATGAAACTTACCCATTACTGAATAGGTTGCTTCAGTATACCGTGTATATTAGGTAGTGCTGTTGCATTGTTGAACTGCACACAACTGCATTTAATCATATATTCAGATAAACCTGTGTTCTTATGTAATGAACAGTGGAAAAGATGATCAGTAAAAGTAACGATTCAGACCACGCTGTTAGCTCGTCACAGTAGCACATATTCCAATAACATTTTCCCCGTAATAACAAATGCTGCAGTTATTCCCATCCAATAGTTTGAAGCCGTACGCACGGCTGGAAAAAACAAAACGCAACCATTTTCACAAGGCCTGATTTGCAGTAGAACCACATTTTCTCATACTGCTCTCTCCCTCTCTCTCTACATGTTCTTTCCCTCTTTTGTCTCATTGTCTTTTTTAACAACCCGTGTGCGAATGTGTGCGTTTTGTCCGTCCGTGGCTCTTTTGACTTTGTCTGTCGCGTGCTTGTGTGTTGTAGACTCTGTTCCCCTGTCCACTACTTCTTCTCTGTGTTCACGGCCCACCACTGGGCCTCCCTCAGTGTCTGTCTTCCCAACCTCCACCCTAAATTCCAGCTCTTTATCTACAACCAGTTGGTCAGGTACTGTACAGTGCTCTCTTTCTCTACCGAGCCCTGCTTGGCTTCACCTCCTCTCCCACCCCTCACCCCAATGGAATATGCTTGTGTTCATCCAGTGGCACCGGGGCTTTTCGGAGGGTGGGCTGGTGGCTGATTGGATGTGTGTGTGTGTGTGTGTGTGTTTTTTTTTTTTTTTGTGGGGTATTAGGAGAAAAATGGGGGAAAATGGTTGAAATGAACACTGCAAAAGGTGCCCAAGGAAAGCTGCTTGAGTTAAATAAGCTAACCTTCTGACAATTTCAGCCTTAAATGAAACGACTTGTGTTCATTTTAAATATTTCAGCTGTTACTGAGAAAGGAAACCTCTTAAGTTTCATCACTTATTTTTGACATACACGAAAAGGCGAATTACTTGCCGCACGTGACAGTCGGAGGTTACGTTTATTTAATAGGGGTCTTCCTTGTTGGATTGGTATTTTCTCCTCTAATAATGTAATTTCGCTCATTTCTTTTGTCCGATTTGTCTTTTCCTATTGTCTTTTTTTCCTCTCCTGGTATGAATTATTAACAAGCATTTGTTACTAACTACTGTAAACCAATGGGTTGTTCAACTACAGCCCGCTTATCGATGACACGACACAGTTTGAAATAAAACAAAACTTTGGCTGAAAAGTAAAGGATCCTATAGCTAATAGATACAAGATGGTGTGTGCTCCATCTCTGTAATGAGTCTGTAAATCTTATCTGGCTGCGTTGCTATCCAGCTGATACACGGTGCTGGATAATAAGTACAGATGGAGCTGGGCTGTAATGGAGTTTAGTGTCCGAGTTGTCATCAGTATACATTAGGTCAGGAGAGAAAAGCTTCCCAATTAGATCACGGCTAAATAATACTGCGTTGTACTAGCGCCCACAGCCTTGGGAGACAACACTGCAAACACGACTTCTTTTTTATTTTTTATTTACATTTGCAAAGTTTTACACGTAGATCTTAAGGAGACTCATAAAACGATTTATAAATTTTAATTTTTATTTTTATTTTGGAATTGTCACTGTGTTAAAAAAATTAGACAACATTCTGCCTTATATTTTAAATTTCCTGAGATTGCTAAATGTTTTGTCTGTGTGAGTGTTTGCGTGCGAGCTCAACAACCAGCCCTAAGCTTTGAGTCTGATGAAGAATTTAGAAATCTACACTCTTTATTTTTTCCACTCCTCTTTCAATCTGGGTAAAATTTCATCACTGTTTTAATGTTATGGATACTTTTACATTTCTTGATTTGGAGGAATAATTCAGGCATGTATAGAATGTGTGTGTGTGGGATTTTTGTTTTTACTGTGTGTGTTGCACAAAGGTTTGAGGTGAGTCTGCAGTAATAATACCTGGGATGTCTTGGTGATTTGGGTCTTTTTGCTTCTTCAAAGGTCCTGTTTAACATTTTTATGCTTGATCTCTTTGTCCTGCTTCTTCTCCCTCCCTCATTCCGTGCTGCTATTTTCTTTCTTTATTTTCAACCCCTTTTACCCTCCTATTTTCACTCTACTCCCATCTTTATTCTCTTTTTTCCTGTTGCTTAATCTCTCCATCCCGCTTCCTCTTCATCCTTCTGTTCCTTTGCTCTGTGTTTCAACCGTCCACCTCTGCAGGTTTCTGACCAAGCGAGAGCAGCAACTGATGCAAAGGCGTCACCACGCCGAGGAGCTGCTGCAGTGGAAGCAGCAACTGGACCAGGAGGAGGCAGAGGTCCGAAGGATGGAGAAAGAGGCCTTGGCTGCGTGGGACCAGAGGAGGCCTCGGGAGAAGGAACCTAAAACGCCTGAGAGCGATGGGAAAGATGTGTCTGATACCGGGTCGCAGGCCTCTCACCAGCAAAGCTTAGAGCCCAGATATGACAGTGAAAAGGGTGAGGCTGCGCTTTCAGACCACTTAGGTGTACCCTGGTTGTTGTTGGAGGGGTTCAGCCTGGCCAGTTTAGTTGATCTCATTCACATCGTAAAACTAAAAGGCAAATCAGTTTGATCGATTACAATTTCTTTGAGATTTAATTTTTGGAAAATCTGGATTTAGTTTTGCCGATGTATTTATTGGGTTTCCATGAAGAGAGCTGAATATATGTTTCGGAAAACATGTTGTCAAAATATTGTAAAGAGGAAACATTTTTTTTACCATAATACAAGGCGGTTTAATTTACTCATTAAGTTAGCTTGAAGTTACAAGTGCAGTGAAGCCTGTTCTTAGCTCATTGTGTGATACAACTAGCAGCAGGCATTTATTTTCATTGTTTACAATGGCAGGGCGGCCATCTTGTTTTACGAGCATGCTTCACAGCTTGTTGCACTTTGAATTATAGGTCAACTCCCAGACAAAATGCTTGACATAAAAGCAAGTTTTTAAAATAATTTATTTTTGTGACACAACAAGGAGGAAAAAAATCCAATAATTGGATTTGCTATTATAAAATCTTAGATTGTATTTTCAAGCCATATCACCCAGCCCTGTTTGTATGTCAGTTTATGAATATTTTTGTCTTTCCTACTTGTTTAATGCAAGAGAAAGTGGTGATTGAACCAGTAAGTTTATTTGCCCTAATGATTACGTTTCTAACCAGGTTATCGTTCTGATTCTGAAACATCTTAAGCTGCTTTACTTGGACCAGTTTTAGTGGCCACTTTGAAATCCATCAAATTTTTGTGTAATTTGGATATTATTCTTTAAAACTGAAATTTGCTTCATTTGTTTAACGTTCAGAGGTTGTAAGCGAAGACAACTGCTCCTCAATTACCACCGAGTCCAGCATACACACAGAGGGAGCAGCTTCTCAGCACCTAGGAAGTCCATCCTCCGCGCATCCGGCCTCGGTCGCTGAAACGCCGCTGGCCTCCGTTCAGGGCAGCCATGCTTCGTACACACAAGACTTTTCCACTGAGTCGCAGCTGCCTGCTGCAAATGTAAGAGGAAACGTTGTTGTTTTATGTGTTATTTGTTTGATTGCATGCATGCATAATTAATCCAGATACTCCCCTGGTCAGTTTAGCGAATAAAACATTTCTCTTTCCATTCTTCCTCTTCCTGTCTGTTCTTTGAAGTCCTCCCCACTCAAAGGCGGCCACAGCCCTGCTGCCTCTCCGTCGGACGGCAGCGATGAGACCAAGACGCATCTCCGCTCCGCCCCCCGGACACACAGCGACGCTTTCACTCAGGTCCTCGACCCCCCCACAGCTATGCAGTCTGGTGAGTTACTCCTCAGCCGCGCACACACACGCATTTTAGCACCTCAGAGTCATTTACACTTTGTTTTCAGACAAATATGAGAGATGAAGCACGGCGTGGACATAATGCAGCCGTATTGCTGGCACCGCGTGGTGGAATGTGATGTGATGCTGCCAGAAGTGCATTATGCGAGCACTTTACTGATACCTAACTGCTTAGCTCTGGGATAGGAGGGGCAAAACCTGCATTTTGCTTAATGTACAACTGAAGTTTTGCTGGCTCAGTTTTGCAGTTGAATGTTTTATTCATTTAATTCGCTGTCAGGCCACAAGCATATAAACCCTTAAGCTGCATAATGCTCTTTGTTCATTGTGTTTAGGAAAATGAACTTTACTCTCTCTCAGAGAAAAAAACGTGCAGTAATGCCTCGGAAATGTGTTCTAGTTTGTGTAAACGGCATGGCGATTATCCTCTGCTGAACATGGGGCTAATTGGCTTTACATTCTGGCTGGGATTTTAAATTTAAATCTAAATTTTCCATCAGAAAACATTTCAGACCAGAGTGACATCGAGAGTCGTATCAAGGCACTGAGGGAGGAGCTGAGAAAGCGTAAGATTATGGCCAACCAGCTAAAAAAAGAGCAGAAGAAGCGTCACAAGGAGCGCCTGAAGGCGCAGGAGGCCAACCTATTGAAGCAACTCGAGGTAAACATGTTTTTCGGGATGTTCATTCATGGATTTAAACATGTAAAATTGTTTCATATTATTGAATGATTACTTTGCGCTGTTTTGGCAGATCCTTTCTAATTTCTGTTTTTTTATTGTTCAGAACTATAACAACTTCATTGAGAAAACAAAAGCAGAACTGAGCAAGCCGCCAGCCTCCTCCCCTGATGCAACGTCACACGTTAATGACTCCAGCTACATCCTGGAGCAGTCGTCCATTAAACCTTCTTCCCACAGGTACAGCACAGACATTCAGAAATCACATTCCCTATAGTTTGGCATTAAAAATCAGGTGAATTCTGATCGCAGTTGGTTGCACATGATTTTATTTAGGAGGGCCTGAGTAAAAGCAGACCAAACAAAATGCGTGTAAAAGTTTTCACATTTAAATTTTTAAAGAATTATGTTTTGTTCTATTTTTTTACATTTATTCACTGCAAAAACGGAACTTAAAATAAGTAAAATGTTCTTAAAATTTGTGTATTTGTCCTTGATTTGAGCAGGTAAATAAGATGATTTGCCAATGGAACAAGATTTTTGCACTTAAAATGGGAACAATTCATCTCCAACATCTTATTTCAAGTGCAGGATGTCTAATTATCCTATTTTAGGGGTCAAAATACTCAATCCATTGGCAGATAACCTTATTTACCTGCTCAAATCAAGGACAAATACACTAACTTTAAGAACATTTTACTTATTTCTAGATCAGTTTTTGCAGTGTTTGAGCAGATTTTTTTTGCAGAGTTTGGCAAATAGTTGACTAAATGTTTTCAATGATGCCCAAAAGGAGTAGGCAGAAGCCAAAACATGTAATGCATAGCTTATTTGAACCTACCAAATAAGCTAAAACATTCATGTTACTGGTAATAGAACTACATTGAATCATGAAAACCATGTAGCTTTTTCTTTCTGTTTCACAATTATGCACAACTTTGTATTGGTCTAACCTATTACACTAGTATAAAATATGAAATAAATATAAAATATTTAAAAAGCACGGTAATCATTTTAAAGCAAACTCTCCTTTTCAGGTCTGACAGCATCAGAAGCTCTGCCTCTGGAGGGACGCTCATCGACGCCTCATTAAGCCGAAGTGAGTAGCTTGTATTTGCCATTATCGATAAACAGCCAATTTATATGTGAAAAGTATCGTTTGACCAGGTATATCCTGTTAATGCTGTTCTCCTATTGTGGCAGATGCTGTTCAGCCTCATCATAGCAGCGCTGCATCCAAAGCGTTGCCTGAAGATTTATCCAACGAGGAGCCTGACCCTCCCGATGTGACCGTACACAGCAGACCGTTTAGCGATCCTCTGTCCGAGTCTCCTTCCAGATCTCCATCCAAGCCGCAGTCGGAGGACGAGAACCTTTTGTCTGCCCATAGGTCTGATATTGAGGAAGAGTTAGACGTGGAGGTAAACTCCAGGTCTGAGGATGAGCAGTCTCATCACCTTCTCCAGCTTGACTCCCAGGAGAGGTTAACAGCATCCGAACGCGTTCCCCCGTTCACGGATGAGGAACACGAGCGGCCCTCGTCTGTCAGCTCAGATCAGGAAGAACCGAAGAAACTCAGCCAAACATCCGGGCCGGAGGAAGCTTTAATGCCGAATACCATTACAGCTGGTGCTCCTCATCCAGCGGTGGTCAACCTGGAGGCCTCTGACCCCCCCCTCTCCCCAGACTCAGTGGGCTTCTCTTCAAGTAAAGAGCCACTCGTAAAGGATCTGGATATTTCTGCCAGAACCAATGGCTATCACGAGGACTTTGAATCAGCAAACTCTTCGCCCAGGGAGGAACTTGAGTCTCGAATCTCCCCTCCCCGTACGCAAAGTAAGGATTCGTCTCGGGCGACCCCCACTTTTGACAGCCAAGAAGACGAGGTAGAAGAAGAAGACATACCTGAGGAGATGAGTCAGCACTCTGGTACCAGCGACCACAGCCAACATTCAGAGAAACTGCTGCAGCTCCAGCACAACGGAAAAGATTCAAAGTTTGACGATAAGACCGAGTTTTCCGGCCAGACACCCGCTTCTCCTCTCGTTCCGGACGAAATGCCCGGCTTTCGTCTCGGAGACCGGGTTCTTGTCGGAGGCGTTCAGCCGGGCACCCTGAGGTTCAAAGGCCCAACCAGCTTTGCCAACGGCTTCTGGGCCGGCGTGGAGCTGGACAAATCCGAAGGGAGCAACAACGGCACTTACGACGGGGTCGTCTACTTCGAGTGCGAGGAGTCCCACGGCATCTTTGCTCCTCCGGACAAAGTCTCGCACCTCCCGGAGAGGTTTGAGCTCTACGCAGACACCACAGAAGACGACGACTCTTTCTTTGATGACTTATCCGACAAAGACGGGGAGAAACACAAACCGGTGAAAGACGGTTCTCAAAAACGAGAAGGTCCAGAAATCAAAAAGCAACAAGCGTCTGACGAGGGAAGTAGAGATGAAAAGGCTTTGGATGAGGAGGACCAGACCAAACCCCACCTCAACTCACACGAGCCTCAAATTCACAACGTCCACACGAAGGACGTCATTTTGGACTTGGGCGACGCATCCCGCACACCGCCCGTCCCAGACGAAGACCGAATGGAGGAGAAGAACGATGAGACGACAGCCATTGTTGGCATTAAGCAGGATGCCACAGATCAGACGACAGAAATCGACAATGATAAGAGAGAGCAGAAGGAAAGAGATCAGCTGGAAACATTGGCAGATAAGCTTCTCAGCAACTTCATTAAAGATTCCTTTAAGCAGTGTGCGGAAATAAAAACGGCCAAAGAAGAAAAGATCAGAAATGCCAACCAGTTAAACGGACCTTTGTCTCTCGGAAATAATGAAGAAAGGTGGATGTCTTCGGTGGAGCAAAAGGATAATCTACCCTTCTTTCTAGCGGCTGAGAAGGAGGAGCTGTCTTCCCCTGAGCTGTGCAACAGAGTGGTGAGCGTGTTTCTGGCTCTTGTTTACGAAGCATTTTCTAAAGACAAATGACCTGTAAGGATGCAGGTTAAGAGAAATTACGATTGGCTGAAACGGGAGAAAACATCCTGCTGTGATATACTCCGGCTCTGGCAAATAGAAGTTGTTTATTTGACCTGGAGCTTTTTTTTTTTTTAATGTGTACGGTCAAAGTCCGGCCCTGTGTTGACAGATTATTGATGCGTTGGTAAAACTGAAACCTCTTTTATCTTTCCCAGGAGAAAGCTTGATCGCCTTTTTTAAAGTTTAAAAGAATGAAACGTGTTGCATGTAGTCATAAAAATCCTCAATTACTTCTTATTTGAGACTGAAACCAATTTATTTATTTATTTCCCCCCCAACCAGGAGAGTCCGGTGTTTGGCCGCAGTGGTCAAGAGGAGCTCGCCAAGCGCCTAGCTGAGCTGGAGCTGAGCCGCGAAGTCCTGGAGGACCTCGGGGACGACCAGGACTGGTTCGACGAGGACTTTGGTCTCAGCTCGCGCAGGCGGCAGCAGAGACTCAAGCAAAAAGAGGAGCTGGGAGATGAACCCGCCGGCTCTGCCTCGTCCCCAGAGCCACACATGGGGGGGCTGGGTTCATCGTTAGGTGGGGAGTTGCCGGTTAAGACCCCGCCGAGACCCGAGCTCCCCCTGCCCTTGCCTCCCAAACTGCCCGAGCAGCCCGCCGTGGTGGTGCCCTGCTCGGCCACAGAGGTGGAGAAGATGGTCCACTGTGCCACACGGGAGATCTGGGAAACCTTTGACCTGGGGAAGGAGGGGTCTCTTATCCTTGAACAACTTCCAAAGCCTACACCGTCCCAGGAGTATCTAGGTCAGGAGTCCAGCAGCCAGGACCAGGAAGCCCTCTCTATCAGAAGTTACAAGAAGGTAAAACTAAGGGATTACAGACCAAATAAAAAAAACAAACTGACAATAAACAACCACAAAGATGTTCTAAAAACGTGTCAAAGTTAGTTGAACTAGGAGAATAAGACCTTTGGTTACTAGAAACATTGAGAACACTGAGTACTTGACACAAGATAAGAATGTCCCTGGTTTTCTGTTATCACTGAAATCGATTCATTTATTTTAGGGAAGCGCTGATCAGTAATCAAGTCATTTAAGATTAGGCCTTTGGTAAAACCGACTCCCAGTCTAATAAAAAGTCCCAAAATATTTATATTGCCTGGCAAATTTAGCTTTGAACTAATCTTTTAAATTGACCAAAATCTGTCTTTTCACTGAACACAGTATCGTTTTTGCGCTCTGACTTTGATCTGCTAGATTAGGGTGATGGCAGGGAGGCCTTCCAACCTCAAAAGATGTGAAGAAATCAAAGAAATGGTCAGAATAGCAGTGAAATATGGCAAGAAGCCGGTCAGCAATTATAAGGCCGTGTTTGCTGTGATGCCAGTAAACATTTAGCCATAGATTATTGAGAGGGCTGTAGATTGCATTTAGCATGCAGTTTGTATTATTTACATAATCAAATGTAAATAAAAATCTTTGTTTTTCATAGTAGAAATTCCTTTCATATGTTTTTAAGAGATTAGGAATGTTATCCCGACTGTACTTTCGGGTCAGTCCTGTTTATTGTTGGGTCTTAAAGTTTTGTTTTTTGTTTTCTGGCTAATGCTGGTTCTAACACGTTTACTTTCTGTTTGACTTATTCTGCTGTTAAAAAAGGTTTTAGTACAACTTTAGGTAATCATGAAGGGACTAAACTTTTCCTCCAGCCTAATGAAGTTAGCACTTTGAGCATCCTTTAATTTTAAAAGCAGTGGTCTGGTGATATGAGAGCAGATCCACGTCACAGACAGAGCTGCAGCAGCTGTTTTAGAGGATCATGACTGAAAAGGAGGATAAACACTCGGTACCCAAGATCCAGATTTGTTAAAGCAACAAAGTACTGTAGAGGACCTATAGGACAGTTTTGCCAGCCGCACACGTGGCAATTGGCCGTAACAAATTGGCTACATGGGTCGGTGGGGACGTGGATGACATATAATCATTGGCAGAACAACAACATGAACCAGTTCAGTTTAATTAGGACCGCCGATACGGATCTTTATAAAAAGCCGTGACTAGATCCTGCAATTACATGTCAGCGTCTTTGGGTAATTAAAAACGATGCAGGTGATCCGCTTTAAGGTTCATTGTAGTTATTGTCACGCATTAAACATCTTTTTTTTTTTTGGGGTAATTTCTTTTTCATAGGCTGTGTATGACCTGACATGGGAGATACTTAAGGAAATCTTCGCTGAAGACCCAAATACCGATCAGCCTCAGTGGGTCAAGTCTCGTCAGGTGAAGCCCTCCTTCGTTCACAGGGTCAAGACGTCTGGAGACGTCAACAAAATTCAGGTGAGATCCTCCAGAAACGATCCTTTCATGTGTGTTCTGTGCTTTTTCACTGGTATACAGGATTCACACACACTTTAGAGCTAGGGGTTCAGTTAGTAAGAAGTATTTTGGTTTACTGAGACCAATTAAGGGGAGCAATTTCAGTGTTTACAATAAAAAAACGCACTTGATCATGCAGGGATTAATGTCTATTTTTCTCTATACGCCTGCTTTGTTTGATGTCCTTTTAAGAATAGCTTTTTTTCTTGTTAGCTGATTTCAGAGAGTGCATCCTTGTATTTTTTATTTTTTTAGTGTACTTATTTATTTTGCATTTCAAGACTTCCGCTCCTAGGATAACTCAGAATATTTTTTATCTTGTGTTTGTTGCTCAGGAATTTGTCACAGAAGAAGTGCTAAAACTGTACGGTCTGACACAAGATCAGAGTCAAAAGACCGACTGGCAGAAGATGCTCAAATTTGGCAGGAAGAAGCGGGACAGAGTCGACCACCTACTGGTAGGACAAGAAATATTTTAGATTTTTGTGTTATTTGATACAGCGGGTGTGTACAAAATAAAAAAGTCAGACTTAATGTCAAAACAGAGCATTTTATATTCTGTAATCCAGTTTGTCTGGGGTGTCTTATTATGTGTTACTAATTAAATGTCTTAAACGTGTCTCTAAGAAGGGATTACTGCTTTTAAGTTTTTCTAACATTTATACATTTTATTTGCATTTTGCAACTTATGCACAAGAAAGGTCAAAACTTAAAAATTAACACATGCCCCTTTTTTTATTATCATTGAAATCTCAGCATTTGAATTAAAAAAGAAGCACGAATGTCACAAGTCAGCATAAAGCGGACCTGAAGTTACTTCAGCAGGAAATTTAAAAGCCATGTGTCACTTTTTCATCAAAGCAGGAAGGTGATCGTTTATCCCTCTGTCACAGTCGTTCACGTTGAGCCTGTTTGTGTCCGTCAGGTCCAGGAACTTCACGAGGAGGAGGCCCAGTGGGTCAACTACGACGAGGACGAGCTCTTCGTCAAGATTCAGCTGGCGGACAGCATATTCGAGGCTTTGCTGAAGGACACCGCAAACACGTTCACACTAATTTCTGACAAGAGAGCCAAAAGAGGGGCTCTCTCCTGACCTCTCCTGACCTCTCCTGACCTCTCCTGTCGCTCGGTCGCCACTGTGAAATATAAATTACCTAAAACGACTCTTAAGACTCCAGATCCTTTCCTTTTCCAGCCGGACCTCTCTTGATGCCTTCAGCTCCTCTGCTTCCTTACAGCACAGCAGACTGCGACCGTAGCTTTTTGTTTGCTGAATTTTCCTCCCCTCGACCGCTTCTCTGGGTTTAACTTTGACACACAGAATGCCTCTTCAGCAGTGCAGCCTTCCCAAACCACCACAGCGCCCCCTAGTCTCGGTTCTCGCCTCACAAGACGACGCGGGGGGGCGGACGGTGCCACGAGAAAGTCCATGAATGCTGCTAAACTGGTCGTTCCACTGTGGACTTAAATGTACCCTCCACGTGGAAGAACAGTGTGTTGATTTTCAATCTATGTGGAATATTTAAATAAATAGTAATAGAATAAGGAATTGAAAGAGGAAAACGAGGTTACAAAGTGCAGTCTGTTTTTTTGACAATGAGCTTTGGCTTTTCACGTCCATGTGAAGTTATTTGTCTGAACGTTGTGGGGGTGGGGGGGGGGGGTTCTTTTTTATTTGCACTGCTCCCGTTGTTGACGTAAAGAGTTGCACGCCTGGACTTTGGCGAAAACGAGGTCAGCAGACTTATGTCACCGCTAAAAATATTCAACCAGGGCACTAAAAAGTGTTTTTAGTGGAAAGCGGTGCAGCGCCTAGCCGCACAACATGGACGGGAAAACCCTGCTTATTTGTCAGACTGCATTTTATTGGCACATTTAAAAAAAAAAAAAAAAAATCTGATCTATTGAAGTATTTTTGCCTCCTTAATTATTTATTTAGTGGGAATGCTTGATTGGGAGAGAGAAAACCAGAATTGTAAATGATCTCGTCGACGTGCCGAGGCGACGTATTTTTTTAACACTGTATAAATTAATCTAAAGTTATTATCAAAGCACAGTTAAAAAAAATGTGAATGTGAACATAGCAATACATTATGTAAGAGGAACCAGTAGAAGAACCGTTTAGATCCTTGAAGCTGTAACGTTAATAATTAACTCAGAGCGTCTGACTCCCTGCTGTCCAGTAACCTGATGCAATCGCTGCGTCCCGCCTCCATACTGGATGTAAATATTTGGTGCGCCGTTCGGCCTTGAATGAAAAAAGGCCTCTCCAGAGTTTCGTGTTTTTTTTTTATCGTAGTTGGCGTTTTGGGACACAGACAGCTGGCAGCGGGCCGGACTTTATGGTCAATTATGGCAGAGTACTGAAATGCTGGATCTTTGAGCCTTCTTCCCTACCTGCAGTCAACTAGTTTGCTCTGAACACAGAAAACACGTGTTGCTGCTTTATTGGTTGCTGAGCTGATAAAGATAACCCCCCCCAGCCCCCCACCCACTCTAAATAACAGGTGGGGTTTGTTGCATCATGTTCTTTCCTGCAAAATGATCTTTAAACATGCCTTATAACGCACCCTATTGGTTAACTCAGAAAAGAAAATCTCCATTTCCCATTTAAGTGCCTCGTTAAGTTTAGTTCTTCTTCTCTCAACATCCTTTGGACCTCTTTTCTCTGAATGTCCCTTCTTATCGTCTGTATTCTGCCACTTTCTGCAAAAGAAGAACCTCCAAGCCGCTGCTCTTCCTAATTTCCCGGTCAGGTTTCTGCCTTATCGCTTCTCGCATGTCAAGACGTAGTAAAGAGCATTTTTCATCCCCCCCCCTCAGCACGAGCCAAACGTCGTCCAAGGAAGCCTCAAAGTCGTCCGCTCGGTTTTAACGACGTACCTTAAAGAATCGGTCGACAGTCCGACCGTCGGTGACTCCAGCCAACGCGATTCGCCGCCTCTGAGCACGTAGGACTACACCCAAGGGCTTATTTCTATTCTGCTGCTTTGATCAACCAAAACTCTGTTCTGACCGTGCGTGTGGCGGACGTAGAAGAGCTCTCCTCATTTGACCGTATAGAGTGAAAGTGACCTTAAACCGTGTTTTTGTTATTGTTGTTTTTTTTTTGTTGTTTTCCGCTGGTGTTTAGTTAATGTAGAAAAAGACCAAAACCATTTGATACCAGTGTCTCCATGCTGTAGGACCTTGTACGCCTGCTCTAAAGGCGCATTAACGATTACATGAATAATTCCTGCGAGACGTTGTGGAAAACCCTGGAATTGTCCCGTTCGGATTGATTGTATGTGGGAGGAAGTCGGATTCCCGTCTGTATCTATGCAGTGTTTGGTTAATGTGCTGACCAAGCAGCTTTTAAAAAAAAAAAAAACATCCGACAGACATCGTAGCATCAAGCTGGTCACGGTTTCTTCACAGCAATGTAGCGTAGCTTTACCTTTAGAAAATATTTGGTTTCATTACAGGGGGGGGGGAGAAGAAAAACATTTAAATGGATACATCATATTTATGACAGTAACTTAGCATAGGTTTCCCCCTGCCTTTTTTTTTTTTTTTTAAATGTTTGTGAATATTTATAACGTCCTGCGAGACTGATGGCTGTAAATATTCTGTCGATCCAGTTTTGACCCACTGTTACTGTAACCCCCGAACGATTGTTGTAAAATAAATACTGTTTACCTTGCAAATATGTACATAGTATATATTTGTTAACTAAATAAAAAAAAAAATTTGAAAGTGTAAATAAAGCTTTCACTGTTTCTACGTGAGCAGGTTGTGTCCTCGTGATTCCTGCTGGGTGGAGTGGGCGCAGAAGCAATCGCCTCCGGTTCTTTCAGCGCTGACAGGCGGCGCAGGAATTTCTTCACGATGTTTACTTTCCGAGCTGAACTCGGTTTTGTCGTGGTTTGGCGGCTGGTTTCCGGAAAACCCAGGATGGCATGTTGTCACTGTGGTGGATCATGTCATTATAAAGGCACAAATCTTATATGGAAGGTTCCCCAGTTTGACGGGCATTTAGGAGTATCAATTATTTTAGTTACACGTTGCATATATATGGATTTAATTATGTTTTCCATTCTTTTGTGTAACCAACATGTTGAATTTTTTTTTTTTTTTTATTAAGTTTGTATAAACAAAAGGAGTAACACTTTAAAGTCTCCCCTGGGCACAGTGAGAGCATAGATCAAACCACGGGATTCTTTAGAAAATAGTTTCAGATTCTTGAAAAATGTTTAATAATCTTGTCAGATTCTCAGGCGTAGGAGGAGACCCTCGCCCAGGGCGGCATTCACACAAGAACCAGCGATAATAAGGCCTTCACCTTCATTTTAACTTCTAGAATATGTAAACATATACCCAAGGACACCCTTTCACTTTTTTTATCATTTCGAACTGTGCGGTTTTTGTTCTTCTTTCTCTGGTATGTGGTCTAATCATATTTCTAAAAAAGTGCTTTTATGCATGCATCATCAATAGGGAGAGTATGGGTCCCTGCTTGCTGCTGAAAATAGTGATGTAGAATCTCAGATAATTTCTTGCTATCTAATTGGTTAGGAGGACCAAGCAGGGCAACATTCATGCAAGGAAGAATTTTAATTCAACCCGAAATACCCACCTTATCCTAATGTGTTTAGTTTGCACCAGCAAAGTCAAAGGCATACAAAAATCTAAAACTAAAGTATTTACATTTTTTTGCCAACTTCATAATAAATTGCATTCAGTCTGATCAGACTTAATAGCAAACTTAAAGGGGACATATGCATAGTACCCTTTTTTAGCCTTAAAATATATAATGTGGTATACTTTCTTATTTTATGAGTAAAATAACCAAATTTAAAGACAAGGCAAGTTTATTTATATAGCGCTTGTCAGTAACAAGATGTTTTGACCTGCTGCCTCATCAGTAGAGGTGGATAGTCGTTGCATCTGCTCCGTTACATTCACTTGAGTAACTTTTTGACTACTAGGTTTTTTTTTTTAACTGTACTTTTAACTTTTACTTGACCCATATATATATATATATATATATATATATATATATATATATATATATATATATATATATATATATATATATATATATAAATAAAATGGTTGTTTGTCCTGTTTGTCTCTGTTGCCCTGCGATAGACTGGCGACCTGTCCAGGGTGTACCCCGCCTGGCTACCCTACCCAGTATGAGGAACTTCACTGACTAAGCAGATCTGTTTAACCAAAAATGCACCAGAGAGAGACACCTTTAAATTTATGTTAAAATGGGACTTCTTGTTTGTACACAATCTTTGTTCTATTAATATTATTTTCTATCTGCTGAGTTCATTGAGTCACTTGGAAGACAAATCAACATGCAGTAAATAGTAGATCTTGTTATTGGAAGTCCTTTGCACTGTTCTAACATAGAAATATTGGCACTCCACCAAATCAATGGGTTCAGGTGTATAAAGTTTTCTATACAGAAACCTGACTGGCCTGCAGTCTTCAACCTTATTGTAGACTTTTGGGATAAATTTGATTGAAAGCTGCGATTCTAATTTTCACATCTAACTATCTGAACCCCCTAAGTTCCTGGGTCTGGGGATCCAGCAACAAACTTGATCCAGTAGATGTCATCAAAGTTCATGTAGGGGAGACCGGGGACAGTTGCAACACTTTTTACATTTGGCTCTGTTACTCAGAGACGGTTTGGATTAGACAAACAATTTTTTTATACAATACACTTACATCTGTCTGTTAATAGTCTAAACCATTTAAAGATAATTACAGAATCTACTTTTTTCACAATTTGCATTTGAATGTAAGGAGTCAGATGTTGCAACTGACCCCGGGCTCGGGGACAGTTGCAACATTGGTTGGGGATGGTTGCAACATGTTACAAATACAATATATTACAATATGTGTCAGTGATAGCTAAATGATTATTATCCAAAATGTTTGTTATAATATTTCAGTGTTATTTATTCATCAGCTTTGATTAGATGACAATTATAGATTTGTGTAGATTAGTAGGCCTTATGTGCAATCAATATTCAAATTGATATAAAATACAGTAGGCTTTTAGTGACATAGGAAGAATGGAACAATTTGTGAGGCTATCAACTTTTATTTAGCCTATTATCATGTAAAACATTTTTTCATTTTAGCAATACAAAAGTAAAAAAAATGTAATGTCAACAATATAACTGCATCCTGCATCTACTTCAACGGCAGTAACTTCACTTTATGGCGCCTAACCATGTAAAGTCCCATCCTTTTAGCAATACATTGAGGGGGACACATCCTTGAGAGTCTGCAAGGTTCCTGGTTCAACTCCCACACAGACTGCTTTTCTGGGTACATGAGCAAGACCCTTAACCCCAGATTGGTCCCTGGGTGCTGCAATGGGGCCCATCTCTCCCTAAAGAATGGGTTAAATGCAGAGGACATGTTTTATTGTTGCAATGAGTATAAAGATGATGTTGACTATTATTAAATGCTGTAAATATTTGTTTCATGTTGAAACAAATTATTTCAAATACTTTTTTCCACTCTTACTCAAGTACGTCCCGCCCCCCCAACTCGGCCCACTTCTGCTCCGCTCATCAGTCAATAAACTCAGCTCCCCGTGTGCGTGAACTGGCGTGTTTCTTCTCCCACGTCGCTTCGCGGCTCCTTCGTCTCATAGTTTGTTTCACCGTTTGGTCATCAGAGCCAAGTGGAAGAGAGGACAGCTGTCTCAGCGCTGTGTGTCTTGGCCGGTCGCTCGGCGGTGGGAGGGCCCATTCGGGGGTGCTGACCTTAAACAAACGAGTGGGTAGAACAAGTTGAGGGAAGTTTGTGGCCGTGGGTCGGAGAGGAAGGCGAGAGAGTGGGCGCTCTCAGAGAAGCGGGTTTAGCCGTGCAGCTGCAGCTCGGATCGGGAAGATGGCGCGGCGCTGCGCCCGTGCCACGTCTCGGTTTACTGAAGCGCCAAAGCTTTGTGTCGGGATGACAGCGGCTGCAGCCCTGTTCCTCTGCTTGGGTCTGGCTTTTCCTCCCGCTGCCGAGGCCGGGCTGTACACGGCTTCAGACCAGATCGTGCTGCTGTCCGAGGAGAACGTGGGCTCGGTTCTGGTGAACAACTCTGCCGCTGTGGTCGCGGAGTTTTACGCGTCGTGGTGCGGACACTGCATCTCCTTCTCCCCCAATTATAAAAAGCTGGCCATGGACATCAAAGGTTGGTATGGATCCGCTACCTTGTTTCATCCGGCCGCGATGGATACACGTTTAAATTATTCTCACTTCCACATATAACAAGTACAAGTACGGAAGCGTAAAAAAGAGCTTTCTTGTAACTTTTTTCTTGTAGTAGGCACAAAAAAAATCTAACATTCTCACCTACAAAATTGAGACTGAATCAGCTTTGTGTTTTTATTTATTATTTATTTATATATATATATATATATATATATATATATATATATATATATATATATATATATATATATATATATAAAGGAAGTTTGATGTAATCCTACATAGTTGTTGCAAAATACTGCTAGATTACAGAGAATGTTGTTGGTCTGCATTCACTTTTTGGGTGATCCAAAGCCGGCCCAAGGCAGAAGCAGAATTTTGGGCTTAATAGGGCCCCCAACTGACCTGGGAACAGAACACCTTAAATACCACAGGGAAGGTTGAAAAAATGTGTACATTTTAAAGCCGCAATGCAGACAGCTGCTGCTTAATGCCTCATAAAATGGCATTCTCATAAACCGGTCCAAAATTGGAGATTGCATTCATTAGATTAATTTAAGATGGTAGGTGGATATTCTTTTTGCTCTTGGTCCAGCTCTGGTTACCCTCTTTCCTCTATTTTATAATTCAAAATCATCATAATCAACAGGACCTTTTGTCTAATTAGGGTTATGAGGTAATTTTGGGACTGGTTCCTGGCCCACTGACTATTGGATTCAGGTGTCCTCAAGCAGAAACGTCTCTAATAGTTGCTGGAGCCCTTGAGGCCCATCCTGTCGTGATTCCTGAATGGAAAAACAATCCATTATAGGTGATATAAAGATTACATTAGTGGTGTTGTGAGGCTAACTAGAAGTGGCCCTTGTATTATATTCTGCTTAGGGCCCCGTAAAGCCTGGACCCTCAGCGCTGGGGTGGTGGTTAGTTTTAAAGCTTTGAACTGAAAGAAGTGGGACTTTTCTGCCCCTTGATCAATGTGGCTAAAGCTGAATTAGGCTCTGAGCAGATTGGTTTTTGGTTATGTCTCTGAGACGACTTTGATAATATGAAGGTATGTGAACAACCTGTGGATTTGTCAGCTAGTCCTGTGAGAATTCGGTTTATTTTTAGCCCTTAGCAGCCGCATGTTTTCTTATACCTTGTACCGACCCTGCTGTTGGTCATATTGAACCTTTCATCAAGGAAGTTGCTCTCATTTCTGACTGAACAACGCGTCCCAGGTCCTTTTAAATTCAACGTTTACAATGTTTCTTTCGGGTCCAGACTCTCGGCTGGCCTGATTGACTCATGCTTCAGGTTTTGTTTCCCAGTAGCTTTAGCCTTTATATGTCTTCTCACCGAAAAGCTTCATCTCAGTTTATTTTTAGTCTGGCAAGCCATCAGAAAAATTCTGTAAAATATTTAAAGCTCAAAATGCATAATTCATTCTTTTAGTTTTACTTTGACCTGGATTTTTTTTCTCTCTCTTCTTCGTCAGCATGGCAGCCGGGAGTGCAGCAAGTTGTTTTTGTCCGTCTGTTAAATAGAGCATGTGATCTAATGAAATAGTTTTTATTCTGGTCTCCATTGTGACTCTTCATAAGATCCTGTCAAGGCTGTTCCTGTAGCTCATTTACAGAACAGTGAGAGCAAATATTAATAGAATAACAGTAAGGTATAAAGTTTCTGATGACCAAGGGGTTGGGCCATTGCTACGACTCGTTCTGCAGGACTGAATCCAAATCCCGAGGATAGTTTAATGATGTGCAGATATGAAACATCTTAGGGCCCAAGGCTTTTTTCCTGATTTTTTTCTCAACATAACATTCTTAAATCTAATTATGTTTTATTCGGCAACTACAAACTGCATTTATATAATCTTGGTGACAAAAAGAGCCAATATTTGGGAGCTTCCCTCAGAAATGTAATTATCACAGCGACTGGTATTGTTTCAGAGAAAATGAGGATGAACCATAGAAAAAAAGGAGCACTATGTTCCGCTCACCAGGTTTCTTTTTTTGTATTATAAACTTTTTAGATTGAACATGAATAAGGCTAAAAACTTTTAGAAACCTGTATCCGCTTGTAACCTTTAGCAGTGCAAAGATTCATGCAGTTGAGGTAAACTGAACCAAAGTCGTGTTTTAGTGAAGACAGACCCAGGCGTTGCCTTTTGACACTTTTCGGCACCATCTACAAAAGTGTAGATTTCTTAAGTAAATCTTTTTTTATATGTCTTAAAATGCTTGTTTTTTTATACCCATATATATTTTTCACCCAATTTGAATAAAACTGTGGATACCACATTTGTCTGTGTTTAATTAAGGGAACTTACAGTAATGAACCTAGGAAAGAAAAGTAACTCTTCCCGCGGTACCAGGGGTTGGGACCCAAGAGGCTTTAGGGGACATATCATGTTTTTTCTTTTCTTTTCAATTACATTTATTTCTTCCTACAATCTTGAATTGAATGAAAACAGCCCAAAAGAAAGAAATCAAACACAAGACAGGTGAGAAAGCAGTCAAAAGTTGCCAAAAGTCACAATGTTGTGTACGGATCTCGGAGCTTGGGAAGTGATGAATTTTACCTCCGACACCCAAGATTAAAACAGCGAAAGCAGATGTTCAGTGACAATTGTAATTAAAAAAAATAATAATTATGCAACACTCAGGTACATGTAATGTCTGCTCCAACCTTGACCAGCATTGTTCATTCGATGCTAACCGGTGTGCAGCAGTAAAACTGTGTAACAATGATGCTTGTGAAAGCAAAGCAGCAGTGAATGGACGTAACTGAGAGTCTTTTCAGACTGTTTTAATCATGACGATTTGCTTGTACCAAACTAATGTAGCAGTCAAAAGGTCATTAACACGTCTAATACTCTTTAAGTTTTGGCCCTGAATGGTGACTTCAGGCTAACGTTACACATGTGGTGATGGAAAGGAAGTCATTTGGTTATTCTTATGTAAGAAAAATGCACTCTATATTGATCTGCTTTGAAAAACAGTAGAGCAAGCTGATTGTGATCAGTGGGAATGGTGGCCTTGTGCTTAGAACAGGGAGCTTTTGTCCTGGGAAGGCTCTGGGTCCCTGACCAAGACCGCCACCCACAGAACGGTCCCCGGGTGCTGTGCAGTGATCCTCCCTAAGGGATGGGTTAAATGCAGAGGACACATTTTATTGGAATGTACATTGCAATGACAATAAAGACGATCGTGTTTCATTGTTGTAAAATGTGATGACATTTTCCATGTAGCTTTAAAGGTGTAGCTGCATCAAATCAGCCTTGAACCCACATTAGTGAAGCCAGGAGTTCTACCAATCACACGTCTGTGTTTATTTTATATCTGAAATTGTATCTTAAGGCCCATCAGCTATACTACAGTATGTTTATTTGACACATTCAATTCTTTCTTTAAAATATAGATGTGGAAAAGTCATCTGAGAAGCCTAACCCTCTATGGCATAGCTTTATTTCTTGGGACAAAAATATTTCACTCCATTTTTTTAGGAGCTTTCTGATCCCTAATAATATATCAATCATAAAATCTGATCCCCACCCCATTTCCAGATTTAGGTTTGTTCCAACGGTTACAACAAACTCCAACATTTTCCATAGTTATGAGAAGTGGTCCATAAGACGCATATGCTGGTGAAGATTTTCAGTCATCCAGGTCATGATCAATCCAAAACAAATGGTTAAAAAAATAAAAACAACACGACTTCTACTCTGAAGCTTAAGGCGTTTCGCTTACCATCCAGGAAGTTTTCTCAATTCAAAAATTAAGGTTAAAAAATGGATTCTGGTCATTATTTTGGAACTAGCACATACCCACTCTGTAGAATGATATTGTCTGAACAAAAATGCCCTAACTGCATGGTGTTGATCTGAGGGAACGAACAAAAAAAACCCAAAAAACACAGTCTTAGCATTCAATTGAGGACAAAATAAGTTTTAAAATGAACAAAAATCATCCTTTGCATCTTCTTTAATGTGAATATATATTTTTTATTTAAAGTTAAAGCAAATATAAAAGTAACATTCAACTTACCAATTGATGGCACTGTAAAGCATTCAACTCCTCCTCACATGAACTCCAATCCCTCTTTTTATTGGACAAAAACACGTCTCCCCTTCCCCCAAAAACAAATAATAAAAACAGAGAATTAAAGGGGTTGTGTGAAATCAAGATGTGTGGTTTGTGGCCTGAGGGGAACATCATACCATAAATGGCTAACGGTGCAGTCGTTCATTTTTATCATTTCTCAGCATGACTTATCAACTCTTGTGTAAACGCACAGAGTCAACACAGGCCGCTGTCACACTGCGCTAAACGTTTCTTGTTGCTCTTTCACCTTCTGTCTGACTTCTGTCTCCTCCTCAGAGTGGAAACCAGCAGTGAACATGGCTG
Source organism: Fundulus heteroclitus (assembly GCF_011125445.2). Lineage (NCBI taxonomy): Eukaryota > Metazoa > Chordata > Actinopteri > Cyprinodontiformes > Fundulidae > Fundulus > Fundulus heteroclitus. Next base: position 20,728,317 of record NC_046369.1, on the reverse strand, counting down.
CTGTAGACTGTGCTGCTGAGGAAAACAGGAACCTTTGCAAGGACTACAAAATCACAGGATATCCCACTGTTAAGGTATTTAAACTGGCAGCACACGGCAACACGCTGCTTTTTCTTTTACAACATCTGCCATTATTTGTGGGTTTTCTGAAATCCCTCTTTTATTTATGAGGGTAGACAGAATCCACACATAAGGTCAATTGATTTAACTTTAATTTAACTTATTTATTCCTTTAAGAAATCCTCATAATGCTATACTGCTACTCTATCCAAAGATGCTAACAGAGAAAATGACAATAGGGAGTCGCAGCAAATCTCCAGAAAGATACAAATAAGGCACATTCAGGAGATGCACAACATCTGGTAAATGAAAGATGAGAGAAACATAAAAGGTTCAATCAAAAGATATAAAATAGCTTGATGGATATAAAAAAATACCTGCAGAATATGTTTTGTAAAACAGTGGAAAGTTGTGAGATGACATAAAAACCAGATTAGATAATGGACACCTTTTTAAAAAAAAAAAAAATAGAATATCAAGTTAAAGCTATATGTAAAGTTTAGATAAATTAAATAAATGTACTTCAAAGTAAAAATGTTCTACATAAGAATTAATCAAACAACTTAATTCATGACCTGCATTTATCTGTCTTGCTGTCACACATTAAGATGCATAGTTCTGAGGTTATTAACACCGCTCGATACTTTATTTGTTTTTGTATTCTTAATTTAAATTTTAAACCAGCCACAAAGTTTTAACAGTCTTAACAGTGTTTGATTTAACCTTCCTGTGAGCTCCCCTCATAAACACTCAAGTCTTGAATTTGTCATAAATTCTCTGCAAGCCCTGCTGCTGTATTTTTATGAAAACTATCTGAGTTCTGTGTCTTTTTTTTTTTTTTTTTAAAGCCATTTCATGTCAAAAAGTAGTAGTAAATACAAACAGTGATCGGGCGTCTTTACGCTGTCACTGGAGGAATGCGTCGCAGGCCTTTCAGTGTTTAGTTCAGCGTGGGTTTATGCATGTCATCCAGATCAGTGGTGTTTTTGCGTGATCGGCAGCCATAGAGCAGAAACAATCCCACCTGAAGCGTCTGCGTTTGCAGTATAGTGAATCAGTCTGCAGTGGCTTGTTTTTGCTCTGGACCGTTCAGTGAAAACGACGAAACAAAGAGGTCCTTCTGTTTGAGCTCGCGATGCAGCTTTAACATCTGCGACTCATTGTGAGCAGGAGGGATTTTGGAGGTCAAGGCGGGTCGAGAGAGGAGCCCCTCCTCCTTTGTAAAACTTGTTTTTGGATCTCTCGCTGTCATGTGAGGGTCTTCTAATCCGCTCTCACTTCTCTTTCTTTCCACTATACAGTTCTTCCATGCCTACTCCACACCAGAGTCATCGGGGGTGCCTTACAGAGGTATTTCTGCTCTCACTGAAACAAATGATGGAGCCAGAGGTTTATGAACCTACTTTTAATGTTGAATAGTGCATTGGGGATGCAGGACTAAAATACTCAATAACTGTCGTGTTCTTGGAGTTGTTGGTATTTGTGTCCAGGGAGCCACCCCTGCGTCTCAGTGAGTTATAGTCCAACTAGGGTGCACGCAGAAAAACGTCACATCCTTTTGATTTCCAGCTCGTGATGTTCGAGTATTGCGTCAATTGATCATAGACAGTCTGGAGTCTCATGGTGAGCCCTGGCCCCCCGCCTGCCCCCCGCTGGAGCCCACCAGGTAAACACTGCAGAACAAGGTGACAGTCAATTCACTTTTCTTAAAAGATGCTACCAAAACATGCTAAATACAATTAGGGTTTATCACAGTTAATTCATTTTCTCATGTCTTTTCAAAAGGGACTGTGTTAAAACGATAAAATGAAAAAAAAAAATGCATCAAACTTCTTCATGGTTACATTCTCTATTTTATCCATTCCAGCTTAGTTGTTTTCTAGATTCTATGTTTCTAATTAGTTTCAAACTAAATCAGATTGTCCTTTCTCTTATATCTACTATTTATTATTGATATATTAATTTTACAAAACCACAGAGGACCGTATAGTCCAGATATTTACAAGAAATAATAAAAAAAGGCTAACATATTTTTTGTACAACCAGGATGGCCTGCAGCTTTCTTCTCAGTAGAGTTTTTATTGGTTTATTGTTACTACAAGGCCCCCTGCGACGCCTGGACACTCCTCTGCTCAAATACGGCCACCAGCCGTGGCAGCCGGCGCGCAGCTTATCGTGATGATTCAGCTGGAAAGCCAAGCAGGAAGTGGCGCGTATTTCTGTTGCTCTATTTTTGTCTTTCTTTTGAAGAACAGTGACTTTTTCTTTTGTCAGCACTGGATCGTTTGACAAAATAAATAAATACGTTAAAGGAACATTTGTCCATAACATAACAGAACATGTTTGCAGTTATTATCTCCTTGTCTTCATTTATCGTGTGGAGAAATGGCAATAACAAAAGGGGTTTTAACGAGATGAAGTACATGTAGCTTAACACATTGAAACTGTTTGGATTTCAGAAGGCATTTAGAGGTAGGCCTAAATGCGGACCTGATCAGAAATTCTTGTGGGATATTCCTGTGATAAGATTATTTTACTGACCACCACATCTCCTCTGCTCTATTTTTTTCAGCGAGGCAGAGATCGACAACTTTTTTAAAACCAACTCGGCTCAACACCTGGCCTTAATCTTTGAAGATGCAAAGTCTTACGTTGGCAGAGAGGTAACGGCCCACGACGGGATCCTACTCTGCTGTCATTCATTTTTAGGCTCCCTCTCTTTAAACAGCAAAAATAACTTGTATGCACCACATCCCTTCACTCTATTGCATTCAGTGACAAATAAAAGTGCATAAATGTTAACTTTGATCTTTTAAAAGCATATTTGAACTTTCTTTTTTTTTAGGGTAGAATAATTACATACATTTTATGAATTTCTGAAAATGCACAAATTTAAAATTTTCCTTAAATTTTCTAAAACCATGATCAAGATTACAGGTTCACATACATACCAAATAATATCTTAGTCCTATAACAGGTTGCAAACCTGTGGCATAATTCTGGCTGAACAGCTTTCCTGGCAATGTATTTAAGTGACTTTGAATATGTCTGTATGATTGGATTGAATTAATTACTTTTTTTGTTGTAACGTCACATTTGTTATGAATTGGTGCTTTATTAGTAAAGTTATTTTAGATTTGCCGTTTTCTTGCGATTAGGGAGAACCCAGTCATTTTCAGCTGAACTTAAATGTTTGACTGCTTTATCCGTTCCAAACCCAGTTTAGATATCTATTTATATCTATTTAGGACATTTGTCCTTTTGGAGCGGCCAGTTCTATCTAAGCTTTTATCGCCTGACCCAAACAGTCACTCTGAGAGGAAAAGGAAACTTTGAAAGTATTGGAAACCACTGGAACACCAGTGTGAAGCCTAAGAAAACTGAACTGGCACGCATGGCATTGGTAGCATCATTCTGAGTTGTTTTGTTTTTTTTCCTGCCACTGGTACCACTGCATTGCATAAAGTAGATGAAACAACTAAAATGAAGAACTTCCTAAAAAAGGTTTTGAATTCCCCTCAAATCAGCAGCGAGATTGTTGAAACCCGACAAACAGTGAGTGTTCTAACAGGACACTGACGCCCAAACACCGACTAATTGATACCGACATCCAGACGCTCAACCATGGCTACTAAAAGCATGTTTTCCCTGAAATTTGCTAAGAGATTTGTTCAAATTCAAGTTCATTCTAGCCTGTATGAATAATTCTGACACTATGTGGATCAGAGAGAATCCAATAATGAATATCCATTAAAACCCAGCACCAAGAACAGTTTAAACCGATCACCAAAAGCCCTGAACTACTAAAACATTCACGCTCAAGGTTAGGTGGATGTAACCGGCATTGTGCATAAATGCTAACCTATTTTTATATGTGAGAAATTCAGTACTGTCTGCATGTGTTGTGCACTTCAGGTGACCCTGGACCTGCTGCAGTTTGAGAACATTACTGTGAGGCGGGTCCTGAACACGGAGGACGGTCTGGTGGCCAAACTGGGCGTGACCGACTTTCCCTCCTGTTACCTCTACTATCCAGATGGTAGTTTCACCAGACTCAGAGTGTGAGTGTTTCTGCAGAGTTCCTCGTTCACAACGTGGTGTTTTTTTTTTAATCTCCGACACCGACCTCGGTTCACCCTATCTTCTCTGCCTCTCTCTCTGAAGTTTGCACACTGTGGCTAGAACTGATGTTTGTGTCCGTTTCTTAGTCCAGCTTTTCACTCAGCGAGTAAAGCAATCTTACTTAAAGCTTATCCTCCCTGCTTATATGTCGCAACATGTTATGTGCCTATTTAACCATAAGTTTGAATAACATACCAAAAGAATACGTTTAACTGGTCTAATTATGATAATTATTGAAAAGTAATGAATTAGTTGGCACAGGTGCGCAACCTGAACCTGTTTAAGGATTTCCCATTTGTGAAATAAGAATAAGAACTTCAGCAGAAATATATTTGGAGAAGATTTGGACAGCTTTTATGCAGAATCCTTGGCCTCTTCTGTCTTTTTATCTGAGTGTCGGTTATAATTGAAAGCATTCTTGTGACTGTGAGCTCGTTGTGGTGGACTCTTATCACTTTCAACATGCTGCCGGTTTCCTATTTAACGGCGCTCATTGCACAAGTGCAGCTGATTTGCTATATTGAGCTGGTGGGCGGAGACTGGCTGTTTTCTTTGTTGAACAGATAACCTGTGCAGCTTTGTTCCCACAGAGCAAAGTTTGGTGTCAGACCTGAACAAATTTCTAAAACATAAAGATGAAAAGCATTTTCACTGCAACTCAAACTTCCACCTTAATTATCGACCAATATTTCCTGCTGCTGTAAGTCACCACTGCTTTGATTAATGCAGCACAGTGTGTTTTTATTTGTCTCTGCAAAACTTTAAGTCCTGAATCATTGGATGCAGAATTTGAACCATGAAGAAAATTGAAGGAAAATATATGTATTTTTTTACATGGTTTAAATTGCAAAGTAAATGTCATATTACTTCTTATTATAACTTGTAATATGCAGAAAAGCGTGTAATCCAACCACAGATTATCGATTAATTTTTTTCTATGTGACGCAACAGGATGTGAGAAAACCTCAATATTAGAGAACCTCAGGTCTAAAATGCTTTAAGATTATCTATTATTCACCTATATAACAGCTTTAGCAGTACTTGGATGCATGAACTAAAAATAAATAATAAAAACAACAACAACTTTGGATTTTATGTTACAAATTTGGAAAAAAATATAACATTATTAATTAAAAGCATCTATCGCCACCCAATAGTTATGACATGAGATTAAGCAAACAAAAAATGTAATCACAATGAAAGTGACAAAAAGGCAGGGAAATTTACAGGAAAGGATTTTATCTTTATTTTTTAAGCTTTCAAGGATTGCCAGAAACTATAATGACTATCCGTTGATAGTCCGAGACTTGTAAAAAAAGAGTTTACATTACTTTAAAATAAATTGAGCCTCTTGATTTTGATAATTTTAACACAGTGCTGATAGTCTTACTAAACATTAGTCCCTTTTCACTTTGTTGCTATGCTGCCCGTTTAAATCCATGTTAGTCCCTGTGAGTGTCTGTTCAGGGACACATAATAACCTTCCAGACTTTATTTCACTGAGCAAAACCAAAATCTTTCTGCTGTGAAACCTTTGAAAGGCAAAGGGAGGGTGCTATTTTTTTTATTTCCCGTTAGCTATTTTTTTTCCCAGTAATCATTAAATTTTGTGGTACTTGATAGCCTTGACTAATTTCACAAAATTCACAATTTCCCAAATATGTAGCAGTTTCAGTCACTCTCAGAACATCAAACTTTGTGTTATGTGCTTCGATTTTTTTCACAACTTCTCCAACATGGCAGACTACTTGGAGGGTGCTTACTTTATTTTTTATCTCTGCTGCGATAAATGAATCGGGTAAGAAGTTGCCACCCGAATTCTCTCCAGCAGCTGTCATGTTCAGGGTTTTGCCCATTTTTCTGTCAAAATAAAGTTTTAATCTTGTCATTACATTTATTTTTAAAACATTTAGTTGATGTCAACATGTTTTCCATTGGGATATTGCACAATACAGAGATTTCCCTGAACTGCAATTTACTGTACTTTAAAAAAAAAAAAAAAAAAAATACACAATCCAGTAAGTCATACGATGCAGGTGAATTCTGTATTTCCTTCAAAGTAATCTTTGATTTGCAGGTACCGGGGGAAAAAAATTAAGTTTTCTTCAAACTGTATTGCTCTTTTAAATCTTGGAAACTCATCAGACAGTCATCTCTGATTATTGTACAAATTATTCCTTTTTGTTCCCACTTCCTAAATCCTGAATCATGAGCGTTAGATATAAAACCATCATCATGAGCAACTCAGCTCAACATATTAACCTCTTTCTACACTTTACTTTAACTTGACCAAACCATACACCCAGCGTATGAGAAATTATAGAATCAAGAGAGTCCTGTAAAGCTTTCTTTTGTTGGTCATATATGGGAAGCATGCTGTACTTTTATTTGATTTATGTCTGACAATGGTTATGTTTTTTAGGCTATTGAGTACCATTCGCCCCTCGCTCTTTAGACATTTGACACCACTTTTTTAGTTGGTAAAGATAATTAAAAAACATGTGTCATGTTCCACATTAGATGCACTACTTTGTGTTGGTATGTTGTGATAAATCTAAAAAAAATACCTAAAGGTTTGTGGTTGTTAGGTGACAAAATGTGAGAAAACTCAAGAGCCACAGCATGTTAAGAACCCCAGCCATTGCTGCTGCCTGAAGGATGCAAAAAAGCTCCTGCAGAGTTATCTGCATTGTCTATTGTCATCTACTGTGTCCACAGCAGTCTGTGGTACAGGCTGTAAAAACGGGTTCTGCTCTGCCCGTCTACGCCTCGTTGTTCCACGTCAGCAGTCTTGAACAGTCCTCCCAACATAAATGGATTCATTAAAACAAAAGTCAGCTCCTGGATCTGTTTTTAAATAATCTGGGTTTGTCTTGGGTATTTAAGCGCGGACGGCCTCAATCAACAATGTGAGCTGGAGAGGCGATTTTTGTTGTTGTTGTTATTATAGATATTGTATCCTGATCCAATTATTTTCACACATTTAAACAGCTCCAGCCTCCTAAAGTTTATTTTTCTCCCAATCATGAGGGTTTGTTCTAAGTTGCGAAAAACATCAGTGGTCCCCATTGTTTTAAAGCAGCCGCCTCGCTTTTTTATTTTTATTTTTTTTTTTTGCTGGAAAGCTTTGTTGCAACCTCATTATCTGAACCCTATTCATGAGAATACTTTAAAACATCTGGCCTCTTAATGGGATCAGAGCATCAAAATCGCTGCTATTATTCACAATCATAAAGCGGCTCTGATCGCTCCTCACCCCGCAAATTCATCTGCTGTTTATGCCTCTTTGTTTGGCCGTTTCAATAACTTGGCATGCAAAGAGGGCTCCTTTTTAGTTGACAAATGCAAAAAGGAAATGATTTATTGCCGATTTATTTATTCACCCTCCATCTCCACCCCCCCCCCCCCCTCCCGTCTCCCACCCCCCTCATCTCGATCACTGTACAGAAGGGAGGGTTTTTAATTTCTTGCATGAAAACAATGCCATTGCTTCTCTGGCTTCACCTGCCAAACAAGACCCGGCCGCTCACGGCGACAGATGGCGTCCCATCATTGCTGAATATCTGATTGATCCTGGGAGAGCAGAGTGCATCTGTGCGTGCGCGTGTGTGTTATCTTGATCTATGTGTGTGCGTCACACAGGGGAACGCGTCTCACATTCGTCATGCATGTAATGTTTGCTGCTCCCAGGTGAATCCGTTTCGCTCTCGGCCCACCCTGACGCCCGCCCGCCCGCTGGCCCTGGGGATCAGTGGATGAATGGCTTTGCCCCCACGTCTCTGCACTCCCATCAGACACGCAGGTGTAATTGAGTCCCTGGCTGGCGTGAGTGAGCGTAGGGCCAGAGTATCCATCCTCCCTATTACCATCCAGCTCAAGGTTTATGGCGCTCCTCTTCTCTCTCTCTCTCTCTCTCTGCATGTGACAAGGAGAGAAAGCTGGGGGGGGGGGGGGTAATACAATAATGGCTGAGCTTCCAGTTTGCAGGGTTTGCACATGGCTAAATAATCAGCAATCTCTCTCAGTACGACCAGCACCATCTGCTCGGTGCTCGGAAACTAATTATATAAGTGAGAAAAACGTTTGGCTGTAAATATGTGAAAGGTAAGATTAAATTTAAAGGTAGCGGCATCATGTGCTTTGGAGTTGGAGCTATGTCGATAACACACCGAGCAACAAGTGTCGGGACTCCCTGAGTTTTTAGATTTAGTTGCAGAACATTCGCACATTTTACTCCTGATATAATGGCCTGCAATCTCTTGATTTCAGGCTGTTTTTGGGAGTCTGACTGCAAGGGTTTATCCCTAACCACTGCATTGTTAAGAGCCCAGTACTGAGTCAGAAGGATTGTATGAATTCAGCCAAAAAAGGTGTTTAATGGAGTTTAGAGTCAAGGTGTTGTGTTGTCACGCTCTCCCTCCTGTGGAGACGGCTAAAGATCAGAGCCATTCAGCCTCAAAGACTTCGAGCTAGAAATAAATCACCAAACTAGCAGAGGAAACATGCGAACAGGTGATCAGTAATCAAAGGAGGGTTTGAGTGCTGATGATACCAGGAAGGATTTGTCCACTGCTTATTGAGAATGTTATAAACACAGTTTTATTTGCCATTTATTTAATAAAATGTACATTAAAAACAGTTAGTTTTTTTCAAAACTGACACTTTATTTTTTTTTCCTTTGGGAGATATGTCTCATTTCTGAAGACATATGAGCTCAATACAAATAAGATCAAAATTAGCCTATGGTTTAAATAATTACAGGCTTTACTATATATATATTGATTATAAAACTAAATATTCTATTATACATGCCTGAATATTTGAGAAAATACGATGAAATAATTAAGTTCAAAGATGCCTCAAAGGGTGAACATGAAAACGGGAGTATATGTACACTTTCTAAAGTTATTAATCACTTATAATGGGTAAAATGGTAAACAATGTTTTTAATAGTTGATTTTCAAAACAATTTTCAGGAAGACAGCATTTGTAGAAAATTGTTTTACAATCCCAATTCAATCCCATGTGTTTTGCCCCAGTATGAATCAGTGTTTCTTTAGTATTTTGATATTTAAAAAAATATATATACGTATAAACCATTTCTTCATTATAATTTCTCAAGAATAATAATCACACTCCATTTTGGTTGATTTTATGTTTTTAGTTAGAATCTCTTCTGAAGCAAAAGGAGAATTTCTTCCGTATGAGTTCTATGGCACCAAAAAAAAAAAGGTCTTGAAATAGCTGGAATATATATTGTGTAACACAGTTTTTTCTGAAATAATTAAAAGCTGACTATTTGGGAAATATTTGGCTCAGAAAACACAGCCAGTTCGAACATGAAATGCTTTTTATACAGTGATGCTGCAGTATTAGACATTTATCTAAAGATATAAACGTGTTTAAAATTAACTCTTATACATTTACACTCATAATAATAATTTAATATATAATGTATTTTGGACAATAGTGTTGTATAATTCATATTATAACACTGATTTGTTTATCAGTATTATTGCTTGATGTGTACTTTATTAGATTAGATTGTAATAATTTCATTTGAATGAATGTCCAATAGTTTTATATAAAAAATGTTAATACTGTAGAATGAAGGCGTATTAATCAAAACCACGGAGAATTGCTAGCTTTCACTGGTTTTACTTTGGCAGGGCTTACTGCGAAGGTGCTGCTTTCTGCAGACGCATCATTTACATAGTTTTTCCCCTTTCTCCACCCTTTTCTAGCAGTTGTTTTCACCATCTGGCCCAGGGCGCTAGTTTCACTTAACCTTTCTCACCCGCAGGAACTTTGAAGCTCGCACTTTCTACTCCTACGCCCTCCAGAGGCTGCCAGGCGTGGTGCGCTCAGGGAAACCTCCACCTGTCACCACGGAGCTCCTCAAGAACCGCACAGAGGAGCCCTGGAGACCGTTCAACAGGTACGAACAAGACACTCTTGGTTAATTCTCATTACTTGTAGGCATTACTTAATCTTTTCCTGTTTGTGTCGGTCTGCTGTGCGCCCGTCCAGTTCCCGGGTGTACATGGCAGACCTGGAGTCAGCACTGCATTACTCTCTGCGTGTGGAGCTGGCAGCCCAAGATGTCATCAAAGGAGACGCTTTGATCGCTCTGAAGAATTACATGTCTGTCTTGGCAAAGGTAGTCACTGTACACTTATATATATATATATATATATATATATATATATATATATATATATATATATATATATATATATATATATATATATATATATATATATATATATATATACTCACTCCCCAACTCTCACCGGACACTTTATTAGGTACACCTGTCCAACTGCTCGTTGATGCAAATTTCTAATCAGCCAATCACATGGCAGCAACTCAATGCATTTAGGCTTGCAGACATGGTCAAGACGATCTGCTGCAGTTCAAATTAAGCATCAAAAATGTTGCTTTCGTCATCATAAAGGGGACAATGAAGTAATTCTCTAAAAATCAGTGTTTCTCTTTCACTGGCAGAAAAAAGTAACTGGAGTTATTTTGTATTTTGTTGCAAATACTTAAATATTCACTCCCATGGCTCGCAACAGAACAACAAGCATTCCCCACTGTTAACATTTAAATTAGTTGCATTAAGTTTTAAAACAATTCTTGCCACACATTTACATAATTTACCCATAGGTTCTCCACACTTGCTTTAATTGATTTTTAGGAACAACCTGATTTTATATATATATATATATATATATATATATATATATATATATATATATATATATATATATATATATATATATATATATATATATATATATATATATATATATATATATATATATCTTTCTAACCACCCTTGTTTTCAACCAAACAAAAGTTTAAAATACAGTTTTATAATTTACAGTGTAGGTTTTTACGCTTTTTTTTTTATTTACAAGAATCATAGGACACATTCTTGTGTATTTAAACAAATTAAATATAGTGCAAGAAGGGTATTGAATAAATTGCTGTTTAAAACGGGTTGCATTTAAATGCTTAATTTGAAGAGCTGAGTTTCTTTATAAAAGCATTCTTAGCAAGTAAGCAGTTGCAGCAGGTGACCACTAGATGGAGAGTGAGACGGCACAATAGTGGTTCACACAGTGGATGGGAGCTTTGTATTCAAGCAGCAGGTTGCCTCTTTATAACCTGTTGTTTTAATCCTTCTCCATCTAATTCATGTTGGTGTAGGTTTTCCTACAAAGCGGCTAAACAGGCTGGGTTATTTTAATTATTAGTATTTTTTTTTTTATTGCTGCTGTTGAAACACTTTGACTCCCACTATTGAAAACAGAAGTGGATGCCCTTCAGTAGGAAAGAAGCACAAAGGCTCCCGTAGGGATTGTTGACCCTCTTTATGCTGGTTCCCAGAGGGATTGAAGCGTGGCTGCCACCCACATGCAGCCCACAGTGACTTGTTAGCCTAAATAGGATAGGCCAGCCTCCTCATGTCCGGCGGCAGCTATGATTTATTTATTTTTTTTTTAACAAGTCATTGTATAAACATGAGAAGTGTGGTTTGTAGAAAAACTTGTTTGCTCTTTTTTATGCTTTATTTCTTTTCTCTTCTGTGGCAGAAACTTTTCCTTTTACTTCTGATTTTACTGATTACACACTCCTCCTTTGCCTGTGTGTGTGTGTGTGTGTGTGTGTGTGTGTGTGTGTGTGTGTGCGTGCCCATGTTGTGATGATGAGGCTGACCTGCTAGCCGTGTCCCTGTTGGCAACGCACCAGGCTGCTTCCCTTCCCCAGTCTGCCACCAATCTCCCTGATTATATCCAGCTCTCTTGGGAGGCGTCGCAGTAAGCCAGCCTCAGTGTGTGTGTATGTGTGTGTGTGTGTGTGTGTGTGTGGAGGGCAGTGTGCCGTGGCCTCCCATTAGCTCCGGTTTGTTTAGTCAATGGTAGCAGGTCCCAGTGGTATTTTTAGCCTGTCTCCCCCTACGAGGATGGAGCAGCCGCTGCTCAGCGGGGCTTTGTGTGGCTGAGGAGGATGTCATTGTTACGGCTGAACGCGACTTCTGACCGTCCTTATTGACTTCTGACTGAATGCCCTTGCCACAAACGGGGGAGCGTGCTCCCGCCCAGGCTTTGTCGTCAGCAGTTAAGATGCCAAGAATAAAAAAACAAGAAAATCTGACATGCGGGGGGTGGGCTTTTTTTTTTTTTTTTTTACATTGAAACCCAAAATTATTCATACACCTGGTAGTTTTAACTTTAGAATGAGTTTTCATTCAACCAAGAAGTTTGTTTCTGAATGAAAATTAAAGGACATCCCTTTAAATGGTAAGACAATGTAAAAGGAACATCACTTGGGAAGATGTATCTGTTTTTATTTACATTTATAAAAAACAAAACTGACGTGTTGAAAATTATTTGTTCTAATTGTTTGAAAACCCCCAAAAAACTTCTTACTCTGCAGGTTTTCTCTGGTGTTTTGATAACTTATCTGTGGCGATGAGCTCCAAATCTTTGGTGGTGAAAAGGCCTCCTTGCCATCACCCTAATGTTTAGCTTCCAGCACAGACGCTCCTATCAGATTCAAGTAAGAACTCTGGTTGGTCCAGTCAAAAATATTAATATTGCTTCTGGTCAAATGAAACCTGTTGATAATCTACAATATCTGAATCTGCCAGGGGTATGAATAACTTTTGGTTTAACTGTATGTATTTTTAAAATGTAACCATATTTGTTGTGAAGTTATCCAAAACCAGAACCTATCCCCATTTAGGTGATTTTACATCTTAGAATTACCTTTTTTTTATGCACCATATTGCACGTTACTGTTGTGCAATAATAAATATATTAAACACTAAAGGCAGATTTTATGCTTTTTATGATCAGATAAATGGTAAATGCTTCCAACCAGGCTGTTTGATACATTTTCCCATATTATACAAAGTTGAAATAAAACTTTAAAACTCTTTATTTATTTTTTGATTGATAACATATTGTGTTAACTAGGGTTGTTTCCACATCAGCAGCTTTAAACCCATTATTGAGTATGCTTTGTGCCGCCCTGTGCTCTCTGTCAGCTGACCACCTCAAATCAAAGTGGTACATGTCCACAAAGACCAAAACTCTGAATATGGAGCTCCTGACACAAGATTGAAGACGTATTGTGTCCTCAACAAAAAAGGTCTGCCTTGGAAATTAATTTTTAGCAATTTTGGAGACAAAGGTGTGTTTAAAAAGAGATGGAAACATGATTTGTTGTTTTTACATTACAGCAGCTGTTAATTCAAATAATCCTTCCTTCCAATGTTTGTTTTTTTTTGGCTCCAGCCCTGCAGTGAGTGCAGGACATGACGCTTTCTATGTAAAGGCAGCCTAAGATTACAGAGCATGACACACACAGATTCAGAAAGCCCTGTGCAATAATCTTTTTATTAGTGAATAAAATTATTACTGTATGCCTTTGTAAAAAACCCCGACACCTGAACTTCCTGAGTGAATCATCCGGTTGGATTAGAGAGAAAGTGACTCATCATGATTTGGCTCCAGTGTCACGCTCGCTAATCATGACTTATGTCTTGATGGTTTTTACTTCTGAACCGAACAACTCGTCAAAGGTCAAATTGAATGAATTATTTCTCACAAGTGTTGCTGTTTTTCAGACCAGGTGCCTAGTTTTGTATTTTATATAAAAAATGTTATCTCCAAAATACTTACAGTGAGGAAAATAAGCATTTCAGCACCCTGGGACTTTGCAATTTCTCCCACTTAGAAATCATGGAGGTGTCTGAAATCTTCACCATAGGTGCATGTCCACTGTGGGATCCGGAAATCGCAATGTTTGATTTTTTTTAAATAATTTATTTGTGTGTCACTACTGCAAATAAGCATTTGAACACCTGTGAAAACCAATGTTAATATTTGGTACTGTAGCCTTTGTTTGCCTTTTTTTTAGATTATGTCTCTCACCGTGGACATGCACCTAACATTAAAAATTCAGACCCCTCCATGATCTCTAAGTGGGAGAACTTGCAAAGTCGCTGGTTGTTCAAATACTTATTTTCTATATTTCAAGACCTCTTGTTAGGCTAACAATGATTGTCATCATTACTTTAAAAAGTTTTTCATGCACATCTGATTGTTTTATCCATTCTTAACAAGACGCTGGCAAACATGAAAACTCAACAAACTAAATTAGGTAATCTTTCTGTTTATATACTTGAGGTCTTTGCAGAGAGATTTGCAATGGCAAGTAAATACTGTAGCTCAGACTGCAGCTCTTGACTGCTAAGGAGCCAAATAAAGCAAAGACAGTTTTATGGCTGAAGCCACCACCCCCGACATTAACAGGATAGAGGGAGAAGTTAAAAGATGTAAACTAGATTTAAATTAAAACTGCACAGCTGCAATTAAAAACAGAAGAATCCCTGGCTAAATCATCTCTAATAACTTAATGTTACTTAATGTAATAAGGATAGATGGACAGTTATTTTTGTTTTTTTCAGGTTATACTCATTTGTTTGCTAGTTGTTTTTCCCCATTGCTATTTTGTGCAATTTTTGTTGTTTCATGTCACACACTGTTCTTACCTCCATTCCCCACCAAGGAAAGTAATTGATGTATTAAAGTAACTTTCTGAAATCTATTCATGTCTTATAACAGGGCGATTATGTGACATTAAATAATATCCCTCAGCAGGAGGTCAGTCAAAGTAATTCTGGTTTAATCAGGAATCATAATTTTTAAAATTTTGTCAAAGCCAAGATCAGTAGTAGTTGAATGGAATATTAAAATATTTTTAAGATGGTACGCAGTTAAAGTGGACGAATCAGGCTTTTCAGTTCTTCCTTTTTACATTAAATTCATTCAGTTGTAATGTATATAAAGTGGCATGGCAATGCTTTGGTCTGAATTCCTCGTTAATTTACCCCCACAGCCCTTCTTTTACCCTTGCATACCTAGAACCAGAACCAAACATGGAGAAGCAGCATTTAGTTCCTATGCTGCACTTATCTGGAACAAACTTCCAGAAAACTGTAAAGGTGCGGAAAGCCTGAATTCCTTTAAATCAAGATTAAAAACACATTTGTTTAGGATTGCCTTCAACTGTTCTAGTTAACTGAATCACCACTTCTTTGTTCTAATTTCTATCTACATTTTATTCCTACTTGCTTTTATTCTGTTTTAATTTGCTATATTTTAATCATGTAAAGCACTTTGCATTGTCCCTGTACTGAATTGTGCTATATAAATAAATTTGCCTTGCCTTGGCTTGTTCTGAGGTGTGTCTCTTTAAACGCAAAGGAGGCACTTCACCCCCCCCTCCCCCCACCACCCCTCCATGTTGGAGAGCTTTTTGCTCCATCTCCATCGGCCATTTTTGTAGTATGCTGGGGGATGGAGAGACTACATTAAAAGTTCTGCACTCTGAGAGACTCCAAGCACACAGCAAAATGTATGCAAAGGCAAAAAAAAGTGTTTTACATGCTATGTCCCCATTAACTTAAATTATAATTGCTAATCAATGAATACCCATAAATTCAGAAAACATAACTTACTGCAGTTACTTTGTGTAGTTTGGTGATTAAAAACCCCACTTCTTTATGTAACTAGTGTCCTGATGAAACATATTTCTAGATTTTGTTTTAACATGTTAAAGCTTACACTATTAAATGTTTTTAAGGACACTATTTGTGTTTATTGTGCCAATTGACATGCAGTCACAGCCAGACAGTTGCCTAAAAAGCTGCAAGAAGCTGTAAATAATCTTTTATCATAATTTGTATCGTTATCCCAATAGTACCATATAATATCATGATACAATTTTAAGTCCATATCGCCCACCCCTACTTGTATGTAGAAAACTGTTGGCAAAAAGGAAATGCACAGGTTATTAAAGAGGTACATTTCTTTTAAGCGACTCAGTTATAAGCAAGCAAGCAAGCCAAAAAAACAAAAGTATTACCATTTAAGTCAAATCTACTTGAAAATGCTTTTAAAATCTAACTGGGCCACACTCGGTTATCTGTAAACTGAAGTAAGAGAGTTTTGTTTCTAATATGTGAGAAAACTTCCTGTCAAGCGTTGTTGGGTCAGATATAGAAACCCACATTGGCCCAGGACCTGATTTGTGGGATTTTGTTTGTTATGCATGAGTGATTGTATCCTGTAGCATAAAGAGCTCTGAGTTGAGTCAGTTTATGACAGATTGAATGAGTAATCAGCTGTTGTTGTTTTTTCGCTTCTCAGAGACTCATAAAATCAAACGCTTTCATCACCTTCTTATGTCCAATCTTCAAAAAAAAAAAAAGCTCCTAATACACGTGTTTCTAATCCTGTCGTGTCCAAGAACTGCAGTACTTCCCCTTACCGTATCTACCATTGTGGTCATGTAAGTGTTTTGTTTCTCTTATTTCGACTAAATCGTAATGTTTCTAGATTTGCTCTCCGGTCGGCGTGAGTCCGGGTATTTGAATGCACTACATGCATATGAGGATTTAGAAAAGTGGATCTTGGGAGGCATCAGGAGCATTACAGCGAGGTTTTTAAGGATTACGCCTCTATCCTGCTTTTCTTGAAAGAAGCCCTTCGGCTCAGAGGGGAGACAAAAGGGCAGAGGAATAAAACGGAGAATTAAGACTGGGGGGGGGGGGAGGCTTGGTCTGAAGTGCTTCCGCCTTCTCACGCCAGAGTCCAGGACGAACAAGTTCTTCCTAAATCTGCTGTCAATGCAGTTATAACTACTGGATGTTAGTTTTTACATTTTTATTTTTACAAGTGTAGGATTCTTTTTTCTGTCTTTGGGCTCCGCTCCAGCCCCCTCCCTGCTGGATTATTTCCACCAGCAGCGATTGGCCAGGCCTGCCCTGCTGCAGCCAACAGATGCGACCCTCTCAGGACCTTCTCACCACAAGCGGCCTGTGGTTTCTCAAGTGCTGCTGATACTAATCGGATGAGGGATGACATATTGCCAGGGTGAATGGGATTGTCATGGTCCAAACTGGGATTGGGGGGGGCGGGGTGGTGAGGTTGAGGTAGGAGGGGTATATGGTTAAAGGAAGTGAAGTGCATGTGTGTGTGTGTTTTGTCAGTTTTCTTGAGCTGCAGCAGATATGGATGGAGCGTTCTTCTGTAGAGCAGGGACATCGTGGACATGATAAAAGCAGCAGCAGGGGGAAAAAAAAAATCGATCAGAAAGGATCGCTAATAAAGAATTTAACCACAAATGAATCATTTTAATGGTCCTGTCAGCTGAATATTTTTCTTTAATGTTTTGTTAAATATTGCTTCACTTACGCAATGTTTACCCGTAACCATGATGGTTGATGCAGATACATATTCGCCTGCTAATGGTACTTTTTAAAGGAGATGTGTGTACATTTCGGTCGCTGTAAATGGAAAAAAATGCCCTTGATTAATGTTCGCTTTAACTTTTGCAGCTTTGACGATTAAGACTGTTAACCTTGACAGTTCTGCCTGCACACCCTACATAACTTTTAAAATGTATCGTCTTAGATTTCAACTATATCTGCTAAAACTGCTCTGGTTTCCAGCAGTCGTGTGGCTAACGGACTAACTGGCAGGGAGGGGTTTTTGTTGTATTGTTTTTAAAGTTAGATCATCGGTGGACGTTTTAGCCTCATGAATAGCGTTGCTTGGCGAGGCAGACTTAAGCCCATTAGTGGAAAACACCTGCCTTTTCCGCTCTGCATAAATTCATACGGAGGTTTAATGAGCTTTTCTGACTGGGTAGGCACTCAGACATCAGACGCACACCTAAACCTATTACCACTGGAAGAGTGGTGAATCGGCGTCATGATCAGCCAAGAGTCACTGAAGCACATTGGGAGCGAATACTGGCCTCTGTGGTCACATCCAACAGACCTCACCATACCCCTTTACCCCTAAAGCACTTAAAAACAACAATAATATGTTATTACAAGAGAGTTATATACAATTTAAATAATGCAGACACATACAAAGAGTAAAAGATTACAACACAGATGCCAACTCATCTGGATTGAAAGCCAATAAGGGAATAGTCTGTTTTTAAAAAAACATCAAGAGATGCTGCGGATGAGCTAAAGCAGCTCGAGTCGCTGAACAAGTTAGTGCTGCTTGTAACAGAGATGGGTTGCAGTACACAGTGCAGCTCAGTTTGTGAATGGGTCAGGATAACAACGTCATACCTGGTCGGTGTATGCTACACTTTCTATCTGCTTAAACATTACAAACATTTTTAACTTCACTGCATAGTTATTGTTAGCAGCAACCCTTTGTCTTCATTGTGCATTGATGGATTTAACATGTCCAGGTAATTGGCTCTTGCACAACACAACAAAAATAAGCATAAAATAAGCAAACAAATGCGTTTTGGGAATTTTGTCTTCTTAGATATCATGTTGAACAGTTTGGTCGCTGAATACCAACATTATATAAAGTAATATAAGATAATATACAAACATACAAAAAGCAAAGGGGCAAAAAGTCTGCCATGTCAGCCTGCCTCAGGTGGATATCAAAGGGGAGTGGTGGCCTAGTGGTTAGAGCACAGAGCTTCGGTCCCAGAGGTTCTGAGTTCAACTCCCACAAGCTGCCATTCTGTGTCCCTGAGCAAGACCCTTAACCCCCAATTGCTCCCCAGGCACCGCACAGTGGCAGCCCACTGCTCCCCAAGGGGATGGGTTAAGATGCAGAAGTGAATTTCTCCATTGTGAGATCAATAAAATTTTATTATTATTATTATTATTATTATTATTATTATTATTATTATTATTATTATTATTATTATTATTATTATTATTACTATAAGCAACCCCAGCAAAAAGACCAAACTACCAGGAAATGTTTCAAAAACCTCTCTTAAAGGGACCTAGTTGGGTTCTATGACTTTACAGATTTATATGCCAGTTGCTCACTCTGGTAGCATACCACGGTTTTCCAAAGAAATTATTGCACCCAGTCGGTTTATTGGATGGATGGATGGATGGATGGATGGATGGATGGATGGATAGATGGATAGATAGATAGACTTTATTCCGGACTCATGGTCCAATAAATACATACATAAAATAAATAAATGGATTAGAATAAAAACACAATACAAGTACCAATATCAATTAAATTATATTTTAGTTCTGTGTTTTACACTTTGTTTTTGAGCTATTTGTTGGTAAACAAAAGTGTTTACCATAATATGACCATGTGACCAGAAGTATGATATTGCACATCCGTAAACAAGGAGAAGCGATGGAGCCGAGCGAGTCAGCAACGTCCAGCGGAGGTGCGAAAAGTATGAGGTTAACCTTAATCTTGTAGATCTGGTTGGTATTCCACCACACCGTGCTGTCACTTTACTGGGAGGCATTGTAGGACGACCTACTGGCTCTGAATGCAGCTGCATCCATTGTCGCCATCTTTCTTTCTGATGGTTTCCTAGTCCTGCCGGCAGATGGCACAGCGATGTTTATGTCTGCTGATGACACCCGGTGTGAAGTTCTTTACAGGCTCAAAAAGGACAAATAAAACACTATCAAAAGCACACAAACAAAAGGAAGCATATTTTCAAACAAAACAACATGTGCCAAGCTTTCGTCCTGATAGTCATAGTACATAACTAGGCCCGTTTATAATATCTTTATGAATATTTAATTAACATGTTACATTTATAGGGTGCTTTACATTTAACTCAATAAAACTTATTTTATGACGTAACCTTTTGTACTCCATATGCGTTTTTTGCTTTTTGTTGTAATTAATGAACTTGCCTCTTTTTTTTTCTAATATGAAAATATTTGTTTTATAAAATCTATTCTGAATACTACAGTAGATATTTTTCAGAGCAACTGGAAAGTCCATGAAGTCATTGTACATGTAGATATGAAGTCCTCTTGCTGGGGTCGTTTATCCTCGTCAGTGAAGCCAGGTTAAAGTAAAAGTTTTTTTACCCAACCTTCCATGACTAGCAGCAATGTCGCATAATTGTGTTTTGTAAGTTTTAGGTGCATGAAGATCATGCCAGAGCAGGCAAACTTACTGTCTTATTTTGAGCTTTTGTCACATAGACCCTCTTTGAAACTGCAGGATTTACGTTCCCCTAAAATGGGGTTGTGGCAAATTGTTGGATGAGGAAGTGAATCCAACACATCTGTCCACATCTGTATTTGTCCAAAGCCCCGGTGCACATTCAGTAACAGCCCTGCAAAAAACTGCAGGTATCTGTTATTTTATCCTGGGGGAAAAATAACTTATTTGAAGGAAAAAAAGTTATCAAGCATGTGTTTTATTTTTTGGGGGAAAAAAAGCTTGCTCCTTGCACTCCATCCGATTGTGCAAAACGGAACCCTTGGAGACGCTTACTGCAAGGCTATTTAGCTGAATTTATAAAAGCAGTCCACCTTTTTACGTTGTTGGCAAAAGACATGAGTGGCTCGCTTTGTCACGTTGTGCGTTTGAGGACACGCTTGTGTCAGTCTGTCATCACTGGTCTCAGGCAGCCATCAGCTGGATTTCCTCTTTCTGTTCTCGCTCCCATTTTGCTAGTTGCACTCTCGTGTTTCCCCCAGCTGTGGTAGTTGCTGTAGTGACTGCGGTTCGGAGTAAACACGCACCAGGAGAAAGCCTGCCGAGGAGCGTCTGAGTGGCTGTTAGTGGCTTAGGAGGCGCATCTTAATGAAGGAAGAGGCTTAAGCTCGGCTTTTCTCACATTTACTCACGTTGTTTTTAAAGGTGCGGAGAAGAAAAAGCCTCAAACCTCATTGTTTGAGCAGTATGCAGGCCTGACAACACCCTGTTGGACAAATGATGTAATCCAGGTGTGCAAATAATGATGTAAGTTGGATGTGAACAGATGAGTTATAGAAAAAAAATGATCCACGTGATGACTAAGATACAGGTGGATTATTGAGACTATAAAAATGGAAGAATGTGCCGTTCTTTTCTAAAGACCGACAACAGATCCCAGGTCTGTGAAATTGTTACGTAAATGAGAACATGCGAATTCACAAATGTTAACCTGTGCATTTTATTGCCATGTAGGTTTTATCATCAGGTTTGTGGTTGTAACATGACAAAATGAGGTAGCAGATACTCTTTGAAGGCACTGTGTCTTTAGAGATTACTGATGTGTCGGTCTGATTTTGGTTTTAGGGGTTGTGACTGTCCCCTCACTCCTTGGAGCTGCATGATAGAACATCTCTAATTGTAGTTTGCAAATATTAACATACAGCTGGAAACCTTTAAGATGAAGCCACGCTTCCTGGCCTTCCTCTGGTTGGCAAAAGAGCCATACCGCTGTATTAACTCTGAGAAAATCTGAGAAGTGAATGTTAAAAGTCCAAATGCAGAAAAGTTTGTTGATCATGAAGAAATCAAGTTTTTTTTCTAAAGGAAAAAAGAATAAGCTACATCGGTATAAAGCTGTTCAGTGTAGCGTGTGCATGGTCTGCTTTTTACTACAGACATATTTTTATTTGTTTAATAATTTTCTTTCATTATGAATAAGTTCTACACTATAGTGGTAGCGTTGGTTATGAGACATCTCCCAGCTGGAGCGCTTAGCCGTCTCCGGTCCTCCTGCCTCGGCTGCACAGTAAAGCATGTTAGTTAGTACACAAACATGCACATTTTGCTTATTTATTAAAATCCCCCTACTCAGTTGCACAGGTTTTTTTTTTTTTTTTTTTTTTTTTTTTTTTTTTTTTTTTTTTTTTTTTTTTGAGTATGCTATTTTTAATTACAATACAGGTTTTTTTTAATGTAAATCTGCTCTTAGCTTCTGGTACGCCTGAATTTCCCCATTGTGGGACAATAAATTATCTCTCTATTCTTTTTTTATTCTATTCTGGTACAATAGGATAAAAAATATATAAGCTCATATCCTGATCGGACAGTTTTCAATGTGTTCTGATGACACTAATGGTAATTATAAATGAGACTGTAGCTTTAGGTGTCTATGGGTTGTAGCAATTATTATAGCTCTGTTTGTCTAATTGTTAACAGTAAAAGATCTAGTAGCTTTTCAGAAGCAGCAGACCAACATCTGTAAATCCATCTGTGCTGATAGGCACATCCTCAGGTTTTGAGGCGGGTTAAATACCATCCGAGAATCAAAATGTAACCCCTACTGCAGATAGGAAAAGATACTCTACAGTCTTCTGTGTATAAAGTCTCACAAAGTGGATAACGTAGTAAAATATCTGATGCTTAACCTGCTGAGAACATCCTGTCAGCACCTACTGTTTGAATGTGGATCTTGACACATATAATAACTCATCAAAATATATGAAAAGTAACGTCTGCATGCAACATTGATTTAGGTAATTCTTTTGTTTGTGTTAGTATCGCAGACCTTTCCTGGTGTTTGCCAACCCACCACTGCAGTGGGCGTACGCAGAAATGTGGAACGTAAATATAAACATGCAACGTGTCTATCGATTATTTAGACTGGTTCTGGTGCACCTCCTGTATTATTTTTCTGCCAGAATCAGATCATTTTTTGTTTGGGGTATTGAGGACGAGTTACCTTCCCTCAACAAACAGCCCAGGGTAACTTGATGGTTCAGGGTGGCATAGAAAAACATAAAATGCAAAATATGTCAAAGATTTTCTTTGTGTCTCCATATTCTAGTTAACATCTGTTTTCCTTGTTCCTTCTGTGTCTCCAGTACTTTCCAGGTCGTCCTATGGTGATGAACCTGTTGAGGTCTCTGAACTCTTGGCTGC
The DNA here is from genome assembly GCF_011125445.2 of Fundulus heteroclitus. Taxonomy (NCBI): domain Eukaryota; kingdom Metazoa; phylum Chordata; class Actinopteri; order Cyprinodontiformes; family Fundulidae; genus Fundulus; species Fundulus heteroclitus. The sequence goes on along the minus strand of NC_046369.1, from coordinate 20,705,434 downwards.
AGAACCAGACTGCAGATCACATTTCCTATGAGGCATTTAAAGAGAGAATGGATAACACGGCACAGGTATCCAAATACATTACTATTAAAATATGCAGCGTGAAATGCACCACTGGCATTGTAAATTAGGCTTTGTATTTGTGTATTAAAGAGAGGGAGTAAAGAGTCAGATGGCCATTCATCACGCACAATCATCTCAGAGAAAATACTTGAAGATTTCACACCCCAGACCCATTATAAAATATGATGTATGAAATATCAATAAATCTTTCCATACAAGATGAGAACAAAATCTAGATTTATAAAGATAAGTATGCATCCTTAATCCATTTTCTAGCCAAGAATCTGTGTGTTGTTGCTTTTGGAGTGAATCCTGCATGCCTCCAGTGTCCAGCCCCTTGCAAATTGAAAGAGTCACTTACTTACATCATTAGCTTTTAGCAGCCGAATCAATGGATCAATGAATCAATCGGAAGGTATGAATAGACTCCACCTCAGTGGAAATGGATTGTGCATGAACATGCAAGCGTCCACACACAAAATCTTTACTATTGACAAGTGAGTAATCCTGTCAGTCACTGCTGTGATGGCACTGCAGCCCAGCGAGATGAACGACTTTATGTCAGAGAAAATATGTTGGTGGATTCAGCTGCGGCTCTTGGTTAGAGAACTGGATAGCCTCTGTTCATTAGTGCCGGGTCGAGCCATTAACCTGAGTCTGACTTCTCATTGATTGGGAAAACTGTGTGGAACGGCCTTCATTAAGCCGAACAGGTTGTGAGTTCCTGGAGAGACGCTTTAATTGGAGGATTCTCGTAATTCTGTTGAAACCGTAAATTCCCATTGCTCTGAGCAAGTCACTTTTTTTTTTGACATGGCAAATGCAACAATCAGTAATAACCTCTGTAATAATCTTTAAAGCCGGTAGCAACAAATACAATGGAAATTAGATGTATTTTGACTTTATAAGTCCGTGGGAATGTAAGGAGAATCTACAAAGTAAGTTATTATAATGTTATACATGTGAAAAATATAATGAAACGTTACATTTATTTTCTCCTTGGGTTATTAATGCAATAGTTTCTTCCTTTTTAGATGTAGGAGATTAAATGGCATTTTGAGAAAGGGAAGTCTTAAGTTGCTGACTAGCAGAAGAAATCTGTGTAAAATCTTGGTAAACAAGGTCTCGCCCCAATAATAATAATAATATTACTATTATTACTATTATTACTAAATCTTCACTCAATTTCCGTAGTACTGGTGTACTGGTTGTTACTTCTATTACTGCTGCAGATCAAAGTCAAATATGTACCACAGCATCAGGATATAAAACTTGCTGCAAATCCATTGGCTTGTTGTAAAGACTGAAAGACATTGGCTACTTGTACGCCATGTTGCAATGGAGAGATGGACACAATCAAAAAATGGACCGCACCACCATCCTCAATGAAAACTTGGGAGCCTCCTAAGGAATTGTCATACAAGCAAAAAAAAAATATACCATTAAACATTAAAATAAGCGGCTGTTCTTGAACCCCTGCGTCTGGGTTGTGTTTCAATGATGTAGGGAGATTTGCATTTCGGAAAATTACGCTCAAGAATCCCTTACATGTCTAGCATACATAATTTCTGCTGCTACAAATTTTTTTTTTTTTTTTTGGAGATGTTTAAAAATTGTGCTTCAGTAAGACCAAAGCTCTCATGTGCCAGCTATACTATGCATCTGCGCCACCAAAACAGCCTTTACACAACAACTACTACTGGAATGTTGGAGCAATGGCCAAATAAGAATGTTACTTAATCTCATGCAAATGCTCTCTCTGCACTGGTGAAGAGTCACTCACCTCAACATGCTGGATGCTTGAAACCGGTGAGGTGACATGGTTTCTTATATTTTGGCTAATAATTATTCAAACACTTTAGGACACTCATTCAACGTTGAAACTTAGTTCCCAGATGATCGGTTTGTTCATAAATATGGGAAAAAATGTGATGGCAGTGTTATGACAAACGTAAATCACACTGGAAACGCATTGAATCCCACAATCATGATCCCATTATGCATCCATTACTTAAAGTCGGAGCACCTCAAAGTGATTTATTGCTTCACAACTTGATTCTCCAACAAATCTTGTTAATCTCCTCACATTTAGACATGACTAACAAGTTTATTAATATTCCAACATACATGGTGAGATAAAAGTTGTTATGGGAAATAAAGCAATAGGGCTTCCTAAATGTCTTTTTTTTTTTTTAAATAATTTTTAATTTATGACATTTTACCCTTGTAGAGTATAGTTTCATATTTCCATTTCTCCTTTTTTTCCCTGCGATTTCCTTTCTCTCAGGTTCCAGACGCTGCATTGCCTGAGGGAGTGAGGTGGGTGGGCTGCCAGGGTTCACAACCCCACTTTAGACGTTACCCTTGTGGGGTCTGGACCCTGTTCCACGTTCTCACTGTCCAGGCTAACAACACTGGTGGCTCAGGTGCACGCAGCTTGCATTGTTGTGAATAAAAAGGGGTTGTTTAAGTTAACAAAGACAATGGTGGGATAAAGAAGAGGATGGCTTGAAATATTTTTACATCCGGGAGGGTTGGCAACACATGAAGAAGCATGAAGATTTATTGAGATTAATTCTGGTGTTTAATGAATATTTTTTTTCTGTGCTTCATTTTATAACATCTGAAATTGAGCCTAATTGGGGCTGTGTGAAAAGGGATTATATTAGATTAGAGGAATGTGAGTGGGTAATAAAACAGGCAGATGACCAGAGGCTCTGCTCCTGGCAGGGACCTTAATCTTCCTCTAAACACACACACACACACACACTCACACACACACACCCACACACACACACACACACACACACACACACACACACACACACACACACACACACGTACGTGCACGTAGAGGTTAATCCCAAGGTTTACGGACCATCATGCAACCTGCAGATGGACTGGTCAACAGGGGTGTCCATCTGGCCCCCCCAAAGACCAACTTCTTAATAAGCACATGCGCACACGTCCTGCGCAGGATGTTAAAATTTAACCGTATTTTTGTAATAATATAGCGGAAATAATACAAAAGTTGTGATGGTGTCTCTAGTTATTTAAACGTCTGACAGACACACACAGGTCTCTGTGGACACCCCCACCTGTGGCAGAGTTCATCTAAAGGGCCCGCTAAGTTCAGGACAAAAGCAAATGACAAAGGGAGAATATGTTTGTGGACTGTTTGAGGTCCTGAGACAACAGCCTGGCCACCATTCACACAGAGTGTTAACGACATTTAATCTGCAGATTAGGTGATCCCATTCTCAGAGATTATTCACCTCAATATGGTGTTAGCCCAGCTGCCCGTCACTGTGGGCCCACAGATTCATGGGAAGACTGGAGGATGTGGAGGCTCTCTGGTTTTCAGGCTGCCACACTTACTTCTATAAGGGGAAATCATTGTCATTTACACCACACATATTAACCAATTGCTTTAAAAAGATAATTAAAGCTATCCTTTGTACATAGGTGACTGCTAAATTAGAAGGATAAATAAAATTAGATCTTAAAATGTATCTCCAAAAGCAAAATACTCACTTTGACTGTGATGATTGAGCTCACAATTCTCCTCCAGATCCACAGGAGGTGCTGAAGGCAATGAGAAACTACGTCCACAACTTCTTTGGCTGCAGATACTGCGCAGAGCACTTCGAGAACATGGTAAAGGAGGGCATGGAGGGGGTGACCACGCTGCCCTATGCCGTCCTCTGGCTGTGGTCCCGTCACAATCAAGTCAATAACAGAATTGCAGGTAAGAGACGCCGCCGTCCTCGGCAGCTAAACTGTAAAACTCCCCTTGTGCAACAAACCAGCTCAGTTCTGGTCCTCTGGAGCCGCTGTCCTGCAATATTTAGCTCCAACACAACAAATTAAAACAGATGAATTTTCTCCTCCTCCTTGCACAACATCTGCCGGAGAATACTAATGACCCATTTGTTCACACACGTGGCGATTAAGCAGAAACACATCTTCACAATTATTGGACACCGGCTTATAGGAGCAGAGTCTCCCTCCCCTATTTCTGACCGCTTTGGTGCCAGACCTGTACTGATCTGATGCTCAGATAGTACTTAGACAATTACGAGACTTTAACACTACAGTACACCAAAGTATTTATATATTTTGAACTTTTTCCCGTACACACTTGAGACAGACATGAAGCATTGCATTTTCTGAAGTGGAAGCAAAATTATTTTTCAACCTTCAAATTGTTTATGAAGGCAAATACTTGCACTGAATTTTAATTTAGAGGTATCAGAATAAAGGGGGCTGAATTGAGATTCATTGCGGAGGTTTCAGATGTTAATACAAAACTGTGTAATTTTCACCCATTTCACAAGTATTCCCTACTTTGTGATGTCTAATGCATAACCTCTCTGTAAAATAGAGAGTTTAGGCATAAAATAATATAAAAGTTTGAGGTTATAACATAAAAAAAAATGTGAACGTGTTCAAGGGGTGTGAACACCTTTGCAGGACGCTTTCTTTTTATTGTCTAACATGTTTAAATATCTTAAATGTCTAGATAGCCATTTGCATTCTCAAAATGCTGATGCATTTTTTTGCTAACTACTCCATAGTCGCTGACACCAGCGGTCCGGATTTAAAGAAATGTGATTCTGTGTTGGTGATTTTTAGCTGTCGTCAGCCTGCTGTGTACAGAAATATCAGGAATTGGCTCTGGATGAGGCAGTAACAATGTGTTGTTCCGATATAAGATCTAGGTGTAGTATTTAGATGTTTTATACCGTTAATGTCTCACGACCCTCTTGAAAAAGAGATTTTCTTCCCAATTAGGCTTTTGCCTCGGTAAATAAAGGTTAATAAATTATTTTTATGGGATTAAACAATACAGGTCCGACAATTTCCTATAACTTTCAGTCATCACTTAAGTTTTCAGGACATGTAATTTTTCTTATTTTGCTGACACAACACCAGAGCTGTCAAAAGTATTTGCATCTACTAGTCAAGCAGAACTATATATACTAGGGTTTAAACCTTTTACTCAAGTAAAAGTATAAATTACTGGATATAAAACTACTTAAAGTATTGAAGTAGAAGTAATCCCTGAACCATTTAATATTAAAGGTCCATATAGGTGCATTACTGAGCATCAACGTGGTTTTCATGGAGCAGAAATCTGATGTCTGGTTACCTATAAGGGTTGGTGCAAAAAATCAAACTTCAGAGACATATTATCAATAACCTTTTAGTTGTTATTATAGATATGTAAATAACAGACTTTGTAGCTACAGGAACTGATGAGGGCGACAGATGTAAGATAACACGACTGGGCTTTAAAATGAATGGACCCTCTTATAACTATTACCCTTGTATGGTTGTCTGTACACTTAGACAGTGTTGTCAAAATTGATGATTAATCCTAGCGGTTAATCAGAAAATTAAAAAAAAAACAAATAATCCTTAAAATGCAATGTTCTTCTTCTATGTTTTGTTCCTAAGTTTTTGTTGGGGTGTTTGGCAAACACCTTGGTGCAGTACTGCCTCCAACCACAATCAAAAGCACTCTGTTTGGGTAGAAGTAATAAGCTGAACTTTTATTTCTTAATTTTGTTTTAATTGACGAGCCAGAATGAAAACAAGCTGAAATAAAACGGAGGCAATCAAACTATTTTCAAATTGTAAGGAGTAGAAAGTACAGATAATTGCATGAAAATATAAGGAATAGAAGTAAAAACTAGGCTAAGGAATAATTACTCCACTAAAGTATAAATAACCAAAATTTATACATAAGTAAGGTAAAAAAGTATTTGTACTTAAGTACTTGACACCTCTGCACAACACTATATAAGTGGTTAAAAACAAGATTTATAGCTGTAAAGAATAGTAGATGATTAACACCGATGTTGCACCTGAGTTCATCCATTCACCCTCTTGACCTTCCATTTTTCCCACAACGCACCGCCCATGTTTCCAACACCAGTGGGATCAGAAGTTTTACCTCCCCACATTTTGGGTTGCTCTTAAGATCAATCGTTCCTAATAGGACTAAACGGAGGGTGAGGGGAAGGAGGATGGATCCCCTGATCAGACACCAGCTGTCTCCCCTGTCTTAGGCCTCCCAAGTATTAGCTGCTTCAGCCTCCCCCATTTTCCCCCGACCCCATCTTGGCCTTCTTCCGCATTTCCTATACCCGTCCATTGATTCTCCAGCAGATCTCCCACTATTGTTAGAACGCTTTCCAGCCATTTCTTATTCATCATTTCACATTATCTCCTTACAATCTTTGCAGGAATGTGGGTCTTGGTCCTTCAGACACTAAATTTCAGTACACAATGCACAGAAATAAAAAATTTGTTGCCCAACTATACAGATTGGTAACCGCTATATATGCTGATGTCTTTATATGCTGATATAAAGATATCAACATATTGTGGCCAATTTCCCATCCTTGGCAAATGCAAATATCTACAACATGGCTTAAAGAAAAATCAAAACATATATATTTTTTTGGCTTTTTTGATGTGAGTGGTCATTAATTATTAGTCTTAGGAACAGATGTTGAACAGATTTGTATGAGAGAGCTGTTGCTATCAAACAGTATTTTACCAGTTTTGAAAGCATAGCAGCCTATAACAGAGAAATCTTTCTGTGAAGGCCTTCCTGTTATCTCCTTTAATGCCTCGCTCACTCTCATAGCCTTCATCAACACTCACTCATCTCAACACGTTGCTAAAAAAAATACGGATTCCATTTCAATAGCCTCTCGCATCTCTGTGCTTCCTCTGACTTCATTTTCAAACACTTCCCTGATTAAAAGTCGGTGAGCTTGAGAGTAATGACGGCAAATTTTTCATCTGTTTTTATTTATTTAGCTGGTAATCTGCTAATTCTGGTCATCAACAGATTTCTTCTCACATCTCTGCTTATCTATATTTAATACCCCTCAATGTAATTTTCATAATAACTGTTAGTGGCCTTTTTAACAAATTGTTCTTCATCCTGTAAGACGGCCTTTGATAAGTATCCCTTCCTTTCTTTTTTTGCCTGTATGATTTCATTAAGAACAGCTCCGTCATTAACAGCCTACTTTGCTAAATCGCTGTCTTTTGTTTGTGTGTTGTACAGCGCTCCCTCCCCTCTCTCTCTCTGGGACAGTTTGTGTCCTGGACAGCAGGGATCAGGAGGACACCCGTCCCTGCGCGTGTCTGCTCCCCTGACACTTAAACACTATGCAGCCAGTCTCCCCCCCCCCCCACCTCCATCCATCTTTCTTCTCTTTGGCCGTCGTTCCTCTCTCTTTCCACTCGCCGTCCCCTGGGACTCGTAGCCTCCGCTTGACAAGCAATCGAGCAGCATCCTTGCTGGATAGCTCCCTTAGGAGGCAGCTTTGCCCACACACACACACACACACACACACACACACACACACACACACACACACACACACACACACACACACACACACACACAGACAAGCATGCTCACATTTCCCAAGTTATTGTATGATGGCAGGTGGCAACCGCTCTGACACACGCCACGCACGCTTCCCCTCCTTCACCCCGCCCCACAAAGCGACACATGAACATCCTCTCTGCCTTTTGTGAGGCGGGTCAGCTGTGAGGTCCACAGCAAAAAAAAAAAAGAGGCTGCATGAATTACAGAACTGGTCGTGTTTGTTTCAGTGAGTGGCGGCGTCTTCCCTGAGGAAAAGCCCACTCCATCTCCCTAACCATGCATCCCCTCCTCTCCCGTTGTTCCTGAAGTGGAGCTCTTTAGCAGGCCTCCCCGCCCCTCCTTTTAGAGGCAGCCATGCATGAAAGATCAGCTATTTGTAAAAGCAGCCGGACAATTAATTTAGCTGGCAACAAAGAGGCCCCAGGGCCCTCGGCCTCGGCGCAGCAGCTGAATTAAGACTGGTGGCAGCTCGGTCCTGTTGCTGCATGTCAACAGCTGAGGCTGAGCCACATTTCTGCAGACAGACCAGCTCTGCAGCAACAGGCCCAGCTACCTTTGCTGGCAGGTATGGATCACTCGTATAAACCTCTTGACAATTGCAATTATTTTTCATCATCTTCCTAAAACATCTTCCAAAAAATTTCATTTTGCCTAAATAAATTTATTCCCATATTATTTTGACTATAGCCATTGTTGCAAAAAACAAGTGTTCCCCTACCAGCCCTCCCACACGCCAATGTAGAGTGCTGTTGTCAGAAAATGTGTTTATTTATTTATTTTTTATTGATAATGAAAGAACAGACTCATCACAAACCAAATCAACATCTGGAATCATATCTGATCAGAAGACAAAAGGGAGTAGCTTTTTGTCTTTATGTACTAATGATTTGCCTTCATCAATAGCATAAACAGATTAGGTTAATCCTGTCGTCAAAACATCACGATAGCTGTTGTGCATTGCTCACAATCTCCATCTATCCATCCTTCCATAATCGAGGAAGAGGTTGCAGGGTTATCGGGAACAGGAGGGAAAGACATTTCCCCCCACAGCAACACTCTCTAGCTCATTTTGTGGATTTGCAAGGCAGCACACATGCAGAACTGACCTATAGTCCCTGCAGCTGGTTCTGGTTCTGCCCTGGGCTCTTCTCCCACTGGGGCATGCCGGGAAAAAACACCAAAGGGAGAATACAGACCATAGTCAGATGCGTGACCCACCTCCACTCCTTTTCAGTGGAGAGGAACCACGGCTCTACTGCGAGCCTCCTCCAAAGTTTGAAGCTCATCACCCAATCTCAAAGGTTGAGTCCAGCAACCCTGTGGAGGGAACTAATTTCAGCTTCAGATCCAGGATCCACTTCTGTCATGGTCCACATCTCATGACATTGCTCTCAGTGTCTGTCTCTTGTTTTGAAAGACACTAATTTGCAATTTGGGATGAAATAAATTTCATTGTTTTCCTCCTTTTTGCCCATGCAATCCCTTTGGCTTATGGCTCACTACCTCTGGAAGTACACAGGGACTTTATCGCAAATCAGAAAGTAGGTAGTTAAAGAACAAGTTGAAAGCAAACAAGCGACCTTCTCACTCCCTTTTAGTTTGTGTTTTTTTTTTTTTTTTTTTTTTTGTGGCAGCCCACTGCTCCCTTAAAGGACGAGTTAAATGCATTGGACAAATTTTGTTAGTGTTTGTTGCGATGATAATAAAGATGATCATAAAATAGAATCATAAATTTCATTAGTGATGCCATTCTTCACTCTGCATAACAAATTTTCATGTACAAGTGTCCTTAATTAGTTTTTTGTATAAAAGAAAGAACAATGAACCCCCACCCCCGCCTGCGAAATAGACTACTTTGTCAAATTACCTACCTTTTGTATAAAAACAACCAAAGTTATTCAAGACAAAAATTCAGAAGTTTGAAAATCGAATGTCAAAAGAGACATTAGGGGTCAGTCATCAAACTAATTTAAAAAATGACCATGCGGCTTCTGAGCTGATTCTTCCCTCTGATAGAAAAAAATACAGACTGCTGGAGACTTTGGCTCTGGATATCAGTCACATGTCCCGGCAGCCATCTATATTATACCACATTACGCTGTGGTGTAATTGATTCCTGCTCACCAGGGTAGTGCTGATGAAGCTAGTTTGACAATGCATATTTATGAAAATGTTTGCCCGGATCTGACAGCCTCTCAGCAACAGGCCCTTGCAGCAATCTCAGTATAGCCGGAGTCACTAAAGTCACTGTGTTCCCAAACATGGCTTCTTATTAGAATAAGGGAGGAGGCATATGAAACATGCACGGACGCCTGCTGAAACGCAGCACACACACACACACACACACACACACACACACACACACACACACACACACACGTATGCATGCTAGCAACCGTCAATCCAAGGTACAATAAAATTGATGTATCCTTTATGTAAAGCATTGCATGCAGAGTACGTACACACTCGCACATGACTGAGATTAATCTGGAGCGGTGGAGGTGGTGGAGGATGTAAATTGACAGCGCTGTAAAGTGACAGACCTGCTGCTACTCTGCTTATTCTCCTTTTCACACACGCATACACAAACGTTCACACAATGGCCTGTTGGGGAAAAGCAATTTATTACTGGATGCTTCCCCTCATTGTGTGTGTTCCTGTGCGTCCTTGTGAGTATTTGTGCAGATAGCGTCTTTTTAAGCTTGATTTTTTTTTACATGTGTGCGCTCTCCTGTTGGTGCCGCCGGTCTGGTTGCAGGGTTGCAACCAGATATACGGTGAGGGATGATGTGAGGGTGCAGGTGGGCAGCAGTTACATACAAGAAAACATTAACGGAGAAAGTTACCAATTCATTAGAGGGGCAGCTCCCCCGCCTGAGTTTGTGTCGCTCCCCATCTTCAATTTGGAGATGAGGGTTTGCTTTCAGGGGTCTGCGGAACATGACATGCGGATCGGAGCAAAGGGGTCTGCCGCCCTAAAAAGAGCGAATCTGTGTGTTCGTCTGAGGAGAGAAGCTGTCCACTTTGGTAACATCTATTATCTCACCATCCCTCCCTCTGGGACACCCCCAGAAGCCCATCCATCATTGTTAGACCCTGTCATATGAACACACTCACACAGGCGCACACAAATACACACAATATCAATCCATAGATTACATGCAGACAAACGCTGACGGGTGATTTACATATACACACTCAAACCGATACATTCACATATGCATATGGGCACTTAGTTTTTACGAGCGCTGGGATAAGATCTAATGGGTTCACTACAGATTGCATCTAGCCCTCAATGCACTTAAATCCTTCAGTCAACAAGGAGAGGAAAAGAGGTGACAATGGAGGAAGCAGCTGACTGGAAACACAAACTGTGTTTTTGACATTTTCTTCTCTAATCTGCTGCAGTTATTGTGAATAATTTTAGTTTTTAAGAGTAAATTGAAGGCCGTGTCATCCACTTTGTGGTTTAGAAAGGTAAACCTCTCATGATACATGTAAAAATAATTTTTTAAGGTCCTAATCTGTATAGAGGATAAAATATTCAGTGGTCATGCTTAAATAATTGTCACCCCTGAACTGTAAATTCAGAGTTACTGTCTTTAACTAGAGGTACAAATTTACCTGTTCCTCGTAGTTTATCAGAATTGCTCAAAATTCTTAAACAACAAGGCTTTGAGGCTAAGAAAAGCCAAAAACACAAAAATAAACAGGGAGGTGACGTTGTGTTTCGTCTTAGCCAGAAGGCCCTTTCTGTGCAGAGTCTGCATGGTCTCTCCCATGCAGTGGTAGATTTTCTCTTTTGGCTTCTGCTAAACGCACATTGGGTGGGAGCAAAAAACTTAATTTCGATTTAGTTTGAGTTTGAGTGCGTGCAGATTTGTCTGTCCTGCCTCTGTGTTTTCCTGGGATTGATAACGTCAACCTGTCCACTTATTGACCACTGTAGATAGGCACCAGTCCAATGATTCAGTAGGTATAGAAAATGGATGAATAAATAAACAAATGCCCAGTTTGGCACCTTGATGAATGAGGATCCACTGGTGTATTATTCAGTGACTCAAGAAGGTCCCGTTTTATGCAAACTTTGTTACAATTACTAACCCTGATTTAAAAAAAAAAAAAAATTAAAATGTGTTTCGCCAAATATTAAAATTATTTTGAATTTTTGCTCCCCTCGAAAGGAGTTCATTTTCTATAATTGTACTTTAGCAGTGTTAAGATTTTTAAACTATTTTTCTTTTGTCGGGGACCATCATTGATGTCAGCTCATGTAACAAAAGCTAAATGCTGTTTTATGATTATGCTAAAACTCTACCAAAACTTCAACAATGTTTCAGCTTGGAGAAACATGGAGAATTATGTATTTTTTGCAATATGACTGGCAGAATGAATAAGGCGAGGGGGAAAGAAAGCCAAATTAAGAAACTGATGATGAGGCTATAGGTCTTGCCAGTCTAGCTGTGAAATATGAAGAAAAAATATGAATAACATTCTCCTGAAATTCAGGACATATTCTTTATCAACGTATTAATGAATTGAAAATGCGACAAATGCTCCTCTTGTCTCCCGTGTGTAGCTGAGGTAGTGTTAACCGTAAACCCTGCGTCTGTGTGCATCCCCACCAGGTGCGTTGAGTGAAGACCCCCTCTTCCCAAAGATCCAGTGGCCGTCCCCAGAAATGTGTCCATCCTGCCACACGGTGACGCATAACGGAGAACACGGCTGGAACTATGAGCAGGTTCTTCCTTTCCTCGGGTCCTACTTCTCCTCCAGCCGCATCCTACCAGGTACTGATAAACGTTTTGGTCTCTTTTTCTTTTCTTTCTTGTTTTAAAGACAACAAAAAGTTTGCACTTGCTAAATTAGAGCGTTTCAAACAAGTCACCGCTCTTACACTGTTAGTTTTATCGAGACTTTAATTTGCAGTCTGCATTGTTAAAAACTACATTAATCTTGTCACAAAAAGAGGATGCTTTACCTAAATGATATTGACTGGTTAAAAATTACTTTAAGGCAATAATTGTAGAAACGTCTTTTTCCGTTTCAGATTATCTTGAGAATGAAGGCGAGGTTTTGAAAAAGCAGAGAGAAAAATATTCCCATCATCTGCATGGTTTATTGGCCCAAAAACGTCTAGAGAGAATAGGTAGGGAGGCCTCGAACCACTTTCCACCTTCTCCGTCTTCACGTGTGCAAGAGGGGGAGGAGTGGGAGGAAGAAGAGGGACCGCAGGACGAAACGGGGGCATATGAAGAAGACAACGAAGGCGGGGAGGAAAAGCCATCACCAGCAGCTAGCGAGGTAGAGGGCAAGCCGTCTGAACCAACGCCCTGGACCAAAACTAAATTAGAAGAAGCCGATGGCCACCAGCAGGCTCACAGGATACCGAGCATCATCGGAATGAGGCTTCGTCAGCGTCGGCAGCAGGAGGACATTGTGGATCTCGACTTGTTTGAGAACCAGCATTTCAAGGCCAAGGCTCTGCAACTGGCCGCCTCCAGCCGGGTTAAGCAGCGCACCCTGCAAACGAAGGTAGAGCAGGAGCCCCGCCCAGCGTTCAGCCTCGGCATGGAGCTGGACGCGGGACTCGGCATGGTGGGCCTGCAGCCCATTGACGCCGATCTTGACCTGGATACCATTCGCCAGAGGAAGAGGCTGCAAAAGCGAGAACTGGCAGGGCAGTACATCGGAAGGGAGGCTGAGTTGGCCCACATGGGGCGCTGGATGTCTGTCTTGAGCATTGGTTTCTCAAATGTAGACATTAGCCTATGTGTCATTCTTTACGCCTTGTCTTTCACGTGTCTTCTAGCCATGTGCATTTTCTTTAGAAACCGCCTCAAGAGACGGAGGTTTAAAGTAGCTCTGCCTTGAGCTAAACACGTAAGAAATGAATCTGAGCATCTCACTTTCACTGGGTTAAAAGGGAATTTATCAACATGGAGGAACATGATTCTTATTTTCAGTTGTCTGCGTGAATGTCATGGGTTAGTGGAGGTAAATTGCTTTAAATAAAAAAAATCAAGACAGTCCTAATTTTACCATCCAGGTTGATTCCAGCGAGCTATTCAACTGTATAAAATTTGTGCACATACAATAAATTTATACTTCCATCCATTCCTGTTTGGGTTTTTGCAAATCATTGAGATAATTTCTTGTTTTTGAACTTTTTCCCTCTGCTGATGCACAAAAATTGAATTCAGTTTTAATTGGTAAATTTATGTAAATATCAGATTACACTGGTGAGTTCCCATTGTGGCTAAACTGGTTGTTGAGGTGCTGTGGAATGATAAATATTCACACTGGAAACTGTATCAGAATAAGCTTGATTTGTTTGGTCATCTAACGTGAAATGTCCATTTGCCACTAACTGAATCAATAAAATTATTTTTGATATGTTGCTGGCTTTTGTGTGGTCTAAGTATCTTAAACATAAATATGATCTTGACATTATCTAGTTAAGGTCGATCCTGTCATCACTCCTGCAATACATGCAGTTTTCTTAGGCGTACAACTGCAAACAAACTGGAAGAATATCTTAATATGCTGATGATGTGATCTCATTAATAAATCCATCTACCATGAAGCTGAATTATTTAGACAGTTCTTGGGTAATATTAAAAATTCAGTCGTCAATACTTTTTTTAAAAGAAGACACGTTTAATACGCAAAACACTTCTAATACACGTCAAATCAGTTTGTTTATATGGGGCCAATTTACAATACTAATCATACAGATATATTGATCAAAAGTTTTTTATCTAGGGAAAACCCAGCAGATTGCATCGAGTCATTGACTTCACTCCTGGATGAGCGTGTAGCCACAGTGGAGAGTCTTGTGCATTTTCGATGGCTTTGCAGCAATTCCTCATACTGATCATGCATGTAGCGACAGTGGAGAGGAAAACTCCCCTTAAACAGGAAGAAACCTCCAGTAGAACCATCTGCAATGACTGACTGGGGTTTTGAGAAGACAGAGCAAAGACCCAAGAAAGCACAGACCCACACATTGATTCAGGAATCTTTAATATCTTAGGCGGTAATGGCAGATGACCTAACCCTTTGGAGAGTGTCACAGCTAACAGAACACTAGACGAAGTGTACCTACAATGAAGAGAAAAAAAAGACATAAGTGTTCTATCTGTGGACAATATACAGTGGACAATCGCCTGCATTGTGTCGTAGACTTTGCAGCAATCCCCCACACTGAGTATGCATGCAGCGACAGTGGAGAAGAAAGAAAGGGTTTATCCATACTAGGGTCAGAATTTCCCTAAATGTCAAAATCGTGACAAGAAATTATCAGTCAGTGAAGTGAAACGACGGAATAGCAAATGATATGGATGGTGCTCCAACAGAAAAAAGGCAAGTAGAATGATCTATGGTTGTCTTGTTTTACACTCCTCCACTGACATGTCTTCATATATTGGCAAAACGTGTAAGGCTAACAAGTTTGTCCCCTTTTGGCTACTGTAATCAAAAGTAGTGATGCAACATAGTGTCTTTCATTGGTTGCACCACCATGTATGTACTTATAAATAACTCATTTTAAACTCTGAGAACACTTTAATTTTTTAATGCAATTATTAGACTTTGGCACGGTATGTATTTATGAAAGCAATACTTGATTTTTGCTAATAAAAAGTCAAATTAGTTACACACTGTCTCTTTTAATTTGGTACAACAAAAGGTCTATATTGAGACAGATCGTTATATGAGAGGGAGTACAGCTCCCAAATCTAAAATGGCATTAGTCCTCTGCTCAGTTGCACCCTTTCATGTTTTAATCCTCATCGGAGACTCCGCCAATGCTTCTTCTGGATGAGTATTGATTAGGCATCAGTAAACCTCGCAGTTTAGGTTGAAAATGAACCTTGCCTGTAAGCTGAATTTTAGCTGAATTTGTGCGTTCACAAACACGTGAGAATCCGTGATTGGCCATCCCAATTACATTGCAGTTTTTAGGGTTTAGAGCAGAAAACACAACTGTGACAAAAGCAACAGGTGCCAAGTCCACAGCCACACCAAAGTAAAAATGGCAGCACAGCAGGACACATGTGTAGCTGCTATTAACACATCTGTTTCATCAGAATCTATGATTATCACTAGTGTTACTCCAAATTGGCGTGCCTTGACTAGCTTAACTTGTTGTGGTTTCTCATGGCGCCTATTGCTTACGACATTTTCATTTGATACCGTGATAGGCTAAAATGAACCTTTGGCAGGCGGGCCTTAAGTATTGCTTCGCCCAATAAGCCTGGAAAATTCTGCAGAAAATCCCTTCTTTACCCCAAACAGATTCGATGGAAGCAGGCCTGGATGTGCAATGTGTAGAAAGGAGAGTGCTACACACCATCAATCTGGCTTTCCAGGTTAGTTGAAAATAACCAGCATCTTAACAAATATAGTTTCTAAACCACTCATTTTGGGGCAATCTCTTTGCCAGCATTATCGAGTGCCACCAGTCTTCCTCATACTGGCCATAGAGGCTGTGGTTATTGAAATACAGCAGTCCAGGCCTCGGAGCCAAACAGCTGTTGGAATAAAGCATATTCTTCTATGCTGATGATATGAGGCTCTTTTTCAGTCTTTCTGCCAGTTTTCAAATTTAATTTAATACATAGAATTGAATTGTTTGAGCTGTTCTTATTCTGTAGAATTAACTATTTAAAATCATCTCTGCATTTTTTAATAAAGAAGAAAGAGTAGATTCTGACTGTAAAACCCCAAATAATTCTAATGCATTTATTTTAATGCCAAAAACACTCCTGAAATCCCAAATGTTGGGCCAACAAAGTGCACACTGTACTGATGGATAACAAACCCCATAAAATTATTGTTCATGGATGGTTTAAAACAAATATATCAAAACTTAGCACTGTCTCTTGTTTCTTCATGTCCAAATAATTTTACAGATCTTACTTTTTCAGAGCGCATTCAGGAATATCCGGTTTTGTTTTTGTTTTGACCGAGACTACGAGAACAAGAAGCAGGGAGAATCGGGGTGTCACATGTAGAAATTAGGGGGGGGGGGGGGGGGGGGTTAAACCATCCAAGGTTGAAGGAAAAAGCCTGTTGCCATCTGCTGTGGAGTGCAAGCTAAATCCTAACAATTTCATTGGGATTATAGCAAGTGAGTAATCCAGCTTTCCTTTAGGACTAGAGAGGAGAGATTACCCTTGAGGATTAGCTCCCTGCACATAATAAACTTTATTAAAACACAATCGGCTTTCATGGGGCTTCTTCCATCCTCACACATAGACTTGGAAGTGGGCACTGTTGAGGGTACCCACAGGACTGGAAGGAGGGGATCAGATGTGGGGGATGAAAAGGGAGCAGTGTGTTTGTGTTGGGGGGGATAAAAGAATGGATCGACACGTGGAAGACATGGGTTTGATCTTGAGTTTACAACAAGCCCATCTGAAGGACGGGTGATGCTTGATCTTGAGCTTTGGGCTCTTTGGAACATTGCCTTGAATTCCCCTGACTCCTGGCCTTTACCTCCACCTGTCTGACACTGAGGCTGATCTCATCTTTAGACTGGTTTCATCTTTTTTTTTTTATCAAAACCACCTGCTCAGTCCTCCTCACTGTGTGACAGGTTTTTATGGTACAATAGTTAAAGCAGTCACTTCCACTACACACAAGGCTGATTAATAGCCTCTTATTAAAGTAGAGAGGCATCAAGGCAGTGTAGACTCGGGTTGACTGAATCAAATCTCTGATACGTTCCTCAGTGACGCATATAATGGCCAAAATGGCATTCTTTTAATTCTCAATTTTTAAGAAGGAAACTATAAAGTTGAAGCTATAATTAGAATTCTAATCTTGGTTGTATAAATTACTTTTTTCAAAATCAATAGCTACATCTTATTTGACTTTGCTACTTTCCTCCAACACATCTTAGCTCTTAATCTGTTTAAATGGTTACCTGTGTTGGTTATAGGATTGGAGAAGGTGTTGTTCACTGCTGCTGCTCACTCTACATTAGCCTTTTATCAGGTACCTTGAGCCTAAGTGAGCTGCAGGTTGTGATGGTTCAGACTAATGAGGAAGTTGGCTGCATTGTTATATCTGTCTGCAGCCTCGCCAAGACTGAGGTGAGCAGTTCACTCTGAGGACAGCTGCTTCATCGTTTAAACAAGGACATGCACACATGGAGAATTTCCACATCCAGGATGGAAAAAAGACAAAAAAAATACAAAATTATAATAATAATAATAAGAAGAAGAATGATAAAAAAAATAAAGAGTAAAATCTAAAATTAAAGTATATATTATTACAACAGATGTGAGCATTTTTTCCTTCTAGGGAACTAACTATCTAGATAGATAGATAGATAGATAGATAGATAGATAGATAGACAGACAGACAGACAGACAGACAGACAGACAGATAGATAGATAGATAGATAGATAGATAGATAGATAGATAGATAGATAGATAGATAGATAGATAGATAGATAGATAGATAGATAGATAGATAGATAGATAAACTTTATTCCAGACTCATGGTCCAATAAATACATACATAAATAAAATAAATAAACGGATAAGAATAAAAACCCAATACATGTTGTAGTAGTTGGATCATATTTGTACCTGAAGTAGAACCCTTTGATATATTAGTCTGCGGTTTCTTGAGCCAGTCTGTAACTGCGCTAATTCTGCAGGGATGTCCATTCTTGGCAAGCCTGGAATCTCTGGACTGTATTTTCCACTTTAGAATAATTTTTATAGTTTTAAATAGGAACTCACACTTCCTCCTCATCAGTAAATTATTGCATTTGAGCGAAAACTACTGTCTTAAAGTTACATTCCTAATCCACATCTAAATATTGTAACTTTTTTTCAGACTCTGCATGTGCACTTTTACATAATTCTTTTGTTAAATAAATCAATAACCTCAAGTCCAGGAGCTTGATTGGTACTTCTTTTTTTTAAATGTGTGCATTGTTAAAAGCTTTTCTGTTGTGTGATTAAACTTCTGCCTGATGAGTAAAAACCTCACCTTGTTGCCCTCCTTATGTCTTCCATAAATTAGACAATGCAGAGTTTTATAGTCACTCTTCTCCTGTGAGCTCTCTGCCTCTGTGTTTATTACTGAATTGATATTAAAATGCAGGGGGGGCTTGATGCATTTTTCTGTCATCTCTCCTTTTGACTTTAATAATACTATAAAGCTTCCTGCTGTGGACAGATGGAAAAGGATGGAGTTGGGGGGTAAATAAATTATGAAGAAGAGTTTAATATATGGTAACGGTGTATATCACAGCCAAACTATGCCAGATCCTCTTTCGGCTTTTAAATATGCACCCTTTTAAAGGCAAGAGTCAAGACAGGTCACATCTATCTCATTTTACTGCTTCAGTCCCGCCTCCATTCAGGTAGGTGTATCTCTTCTCTTTGAGGTGAGAAGGTGTTTTTAACAACCTGCTGAAACATTAGATCCAGTCTTGTTGTTGGGGAGTAGAGGCATGATTATCTCCAATCCCTGTTCTGTTTGTTTTTATCACCAAGAGTGTTTAGCATCATTTGGCATCAAAGTAGATATTACTACTGATTTTACGTCACTTTAAGCACCAGAAAGATCTTGTTAAGAAGAAGGAACTGATTTTAATCTGTCCATTCATCCACATGCCAAGCAAATAAATCCAGACATCGCTCTCTCATGTGATATTCTCAACCTAATTCTAAGGAATCTCATCACATTTTTGGCCAGAATATAGTCCCTCTGTATAGTGAGTCATCCCCAAGTTCTCTTCAAGACATGCTAAGAAAACATTAAAAAGGAAGATTTTAAGGAAACAGCTCTTCTTCAAGGTCTCTCTGAAACTCTATAGGCACTTGAAGGAGACACATCCTGCAAAAATCCACTTTTTAGCCGTTAAATACATTTTGTTGACTACCTTTACAATGTGGAAATTTAGGGATGGACGTGGTAAGCAACACTACTCAGGTAAATTGAGGCATTTAAATAACGCTATACTGGTACAGACTGACCCAAAATGTACCAGGGAAATATCTCCCACACCAGCCTGAACTGTTTTTATACAAGGCAGGATGGATCCATACGTTGACGTCATTAACTCCAAACTCTGATGCTACCTTCTCGATGCTGCAGCTAAAAACAACACTCATCAGACCACACCATGATCTTCTGCAGAGCATTTGTGAACCTGCGAGCTTACAGAAGTGGCATCTGGTTGGATCTCCGACTGTAGTAGCCCATCTGTTTCAAGGTTCGACATGACGCACGTTCAGATGTTTGAATTCCCAGTACCTTGATAGCAATCACAATGACGAGTGGTTTTCTGAGCTACCGTTTCCAATTGATCATCTTCAACCAGTTGGCCCGTTCTCCTTGGACCGATGACACCAACAATGTGGTGTCATCCACACAACTGCTCCTCACTGAATATTTTCTATTTTCAGACAAGTCTCTGTATCCTGAGAGATAAATATGAATGAAAATTCTAGATCATTGGTTCCTGAAATTTTCAGACCATCTTGTTCAGCACCAAAACACGTGCCATGTCTGTTAATTCAATTCAATTCAATTCAATTTTATTTATATATCGCCAATTCATGAAACATGTCATCTCGAGGCACTTTACAAAGTCAAAATCAGTCATATTATACAGATTGGTCAAAAATGTCCTATATAAGGGAACCAGTTGATTGCTTCAAAGTCCCGACAAGCAGCATTCACTCCTGAAGAAGCGTAGAGCCACAGGGAGATTCGTCTGCATTGTACATGGCTTCGCAGCAATCCCTCATACTGAGCAACCATGAAGTGACAGTGGAAAGAAAAACTCCCCATTAGCGGGAAGGAAAAACCTCCAGCAGATCTGGGCTCAGTTAGTTTTCTGTTCAGTATTTATGTTAATTATACATTGGGTTTTGGTTAGATTAGTTCCTGTCTGGTTAGTTATGTTCTTTTTGTTCTGCAGTCTGTTAGATCTGTTCCTTATTAGTATTAGTTTAGTTAGAGACCCTCATTTGTGTCACCTGTTTAGTTTTCTGTTTGTTACGATTAGTTCTGTTAGATCCTTATTTCATGCTTGCCTTGCTCCAGTTCCTTTCCTTTTTAGCATTCTGTATGAGACATTCTGATGACTAGGGTTCCCCCAATAATTTAGTTTACTTAGTAGTGTTTTATCTGTTCCTTTTTAATTAAATAGATTACTTCCCCCATGTCAGACCCATTATTTTATTCTCCTTTGGATTCAGTTCTCCTTCTGCTCCTGCCAGTTCATTGCGCCTTCTTTCCCACAGCTGATTGTTTCACTCAGTTCACCTCTGCCTAATTATCCACCCATTGTTTCCCTCCGTCCCTTTAAATTCAGTCCACCTCATCAGACACATCGTCAGGTCCTCCGTCTTCCTTCTGGATTATACGCTGTTATGGTCACGTCCCTGTTGAGTTCCAGGTTTCTGTCAATCCTGTAAGGCAGCTTCTTCAATAAATCACTACTACTCTCAACATGCGACTCCCAGGCTCTTGTCTGTGCTTTATTCCTGCACCAAACCTGACAACTACACTTTGAAAAAACCTCCAAAATATGAGTTAAAACAACATTAAATTCCTCTTTGGGATTAATGAAGTATTTTTAATTGAATTGGCTGATTCACAATGAAGTGAATGCAGTTGATCTTTCCTCCAGTGTAAACCCACAAGAACCCTGTTTTTTGGATTATTATAAAAAGCTCCTTTAATTAAGCAATAAACTCAGAAAACTATGTAAAGAAACTTCACAAAAAAAACTCTATTTTTTGCAACTTCTCTTATGTTTCCAGTGAAACTATGAGGAAAGGGAATCTCTAAGAATCCTGTAGCTCTCATTTTTACCCCTATTTCTCTAAACATTGACTACGCTATTTAAAAATAACAATACAAATGTGACTCCACAGCATACTATAGGCTGGGAAAATGTCTCCACAGTGGGACATCGGTCACCTTAACACTTCGTATGCTTTTGGGAAACAGGTCCCTGCTGGTCAGAATGAGCAAACAGCTTACAGGAAGTGTTTGGGTAATGAACCTGGAGCCGAACCAACAGCCGTCACTCACTCACTGCTTTAATTCACTCACTTGGCACCGCCGCTGTCATTCAGTTTCCTGTGAAGATTCACTCCTTCTTTCCCCTGAATGTGTGTGTTTGTGAGGTTCGGACAGGATGCCGTTTCTTGTAGAAATCTGAGATTATTCTTGTGGGGGAAAAAAATAAAACAAAATATACACCAGATGCAAAATATCTGGGGCTGCTATGGTTGTTCAATAACGTTTCTCAGTCAAATAACTTAAAGTAAACGATGACGGGCAGATTTTATTGGATTCATGAAAATATACAAATACAACATGGGTGAAAGCAACATTTTCAATTGTTTCCAGCAAGTCTCCTATTTGCTTCTGCTGTTTATAGTTTTAATGGACTTTTTCTGTTTTTAAAATCTATAAACTCTTAGTCACACTTTAGTGGTGTTGTTGAGCTGGTGTTAAGATGAAAGATTAAGATCCCAAGGGTCTTAAAAGTAAAATAGTCAGTGGTGGTTTTTAATGTGGGTGATGTGGTTTCTGCCCAGGGTGGTATAGACATGGGGACAACACGAAGTACAGAAAAAAGGTAGTTATCTGTCAGTTTTTACCTGAAGGAGTTTTCTATGCATTATTTATATGCCCAGTTTGGATTTATAATTTTAGGCTAAATTTAGAGGCTATTTCTGTGGAGACTGGACCAACAAGTCCTGTTCAAATTTTTACATATTTAGACTTGTGAGACCTTGAGTGGATAATTCTTCTGTAAAAACTTAATAAATAATTTATTTTATACATAAATACACCCAAAGCAGAACATTTTCTTTTTGTTTACTACTATCATTATTTTTATTATTTTGCATCAGGTATTGGTTTGGCACTAGCCACAATGTGAAAAGCACAAAAAAAATGTGATTTACACCTGGACTGAATGATCGATTATGGGTGTTTTGTAAAACAGTGTGATGTATGAACTCTCTTTGTAAAAATAGGTGCTTTGTTTTCTGAGACTTGAAATCAACCCATCTATTTCTCCATTTAGATAAATTATCATCAGGACCACCACTACTCTCAGTGGTGATTTTAGTTGTTCCAAAAAAAAAAAAAAACACTTATGGAAAACCAAAAAAAAAAAAACTCTTCGTGTTTGCATTTTTTAATGCCAATGTGGGTCGACTTCTTTTTTACACCACAAGAGCCTAAGTATAACCAGAAAACATGAAAGCTGCACATAAAACGTTGGTTTAGGATCGTTCTTTAACCATAAATTCAGGCAGCTCATTTGCTTTCTGTGTGTGATGTGAGGATGCTGGACAACAATCTGACAGGCCAACACCTTGGGAAGGTGCCAAACGATTGCAGCACTGTGTTACACTGGATGCTGATCATTAAGAGCTGTCTGCCTGCAAAGAGTTAGGCTGTCCAAAAAAAAAAAAACATTATTATTATTATTATTATTATTATTATTATTATTATTATTATTATTATTATTATTATTATTATTATTATTATTATATGTTGTTGTTCCTCTTCCAGGCTGTATGCGATAACCTAGCTTTTGCTGTCAAACGAGCCTATTACCGCCTCGCCTCAACACAACAGAGTCAGGTTCAATCAGGGAATTGGAAAAATATCATTTCTGACGGGGGGGAATAGATTCCGTTTGTTCTCCCAATCTCTCCTACTAATTACCCAAATGGACAGGAGCTGTCAGGAGACAATAACTATTCCCTAATAGAATTTGCCCCCCAAGTGCAATTTAATTTTCTCCTCGGTGCTCTCTCCTCTAAGGATTTTTTCCCCCCTCGCGTGTTTTTCTGCCTCTCTCTCTCTCTGTTCCTCTCCTGTTTTCGGACCAAATGCTCGGGGACATGCGGTGCCTCCGTTACCCGCCGGGATGTTTTTTTATGTTGGTGGTGGAAGCAGGGGAAAGTGGTGAGCTGCTGCTTCTGCTGCCGCTGCTGCTAACGGAGAGCGTCCAGCTGCAACGCGCCTCGGAGGGGAAGAAGAAGAAGAAGAAGAAAAGGAGGAGGAGGAGGAGAGATGGGAAAGGAGACACCCTGCCTGGAACCTCAGAACCAACCATGATTAGGTAGGTTTGCACAAGGAGCAAGATGTCTTTCCAGAAGGGAAAACTGAATGAAATCCTTGCGTTGTTTCATCCAACGCGTTAACATCAAAACTTTGACTAAGATGTCACCTGTCAATAATATTGGGAAGATTTACAGCTGTGTTTAGATTTTTTTTCCTTGTTTTATCTCTGAGCATGACTGGCCTTTATTAAAATGATGTAACGCAAAAAGAAAAGGTTTGATGCACAATTTTTGCAGAGCATAATACATTAATTCCCTAATGTTTCTTTCTGAAATCCCAGCAAAGCAGGCCTGCTGCGCCGTTTTATGACTGATGGCACCCGCAGTTGCACGCATGCATTTTTACGCACCATAAAAAGCTGCGGGCTGCGCGACGCGCTGCGTTTCTGACTCCCGCAGCAAGATGGATCTGTGAATCCCAGTTGTCAATGAACTCGTCCCCTGAAATATTAGATCTAATTAGAGGTGGCTGGGTCACTGGTGGTGGCAAAGGAGTTGCCCTCTGTTTGAGTTATTGCCCGAGAGCTGCTTCCTCAACAAATTATTTCCCCTTCTCTGGCTTTTTTTTTTACAAACAAAACAAACCTCACCACTTCAGCATGTGTTTTATTCAGTTTGCCCCTTCTCTTTCTTTCATGTTAGTAGCCTTTTGGTTTTTTTTGTTATGTTTTTGACCGAATAGTAGATTTGAAAATAAGATTAAATATAATTTCTTCATAAAATGTCCACTATTTATCATTCATTTGTCATAGTGTGGGGTGTGTATTTTATTTTGAAATGATCAGAACAATAAATCCGTGCGTGGATTATTTTGTTTGTGTGTGTGTGTGTGTGGGGGGGGGGGGGGGGGGGTAGTCCTGTAATTTCTTTGGCATGTCATTTTAAAGATGAGGGGAATAAAAACATCCCACTAAAGCAGATGTGCGTGCTCACATATTTTGTCATTCTGGATCCTCAATTATTCTAATTGCATTGCGTTTAGCTGATAAGAGCATTTTTACCCCCCATCTGTATTGTTTTCCAAGGCAGCTGAATGGCCTCAATTGCAACAATCAGAATAATTGAATTGATATATATATATATATATATATATATATATATATATATATATATATATATATATATATATATATATATATTGTGCTGAAGGATTTGGACGGTAAAAGTGAAGTTATAATGAAAATATGGATGGATGGATGGATGGATGGATGGATGGATGGATGGATGGATGGATGGATGGATGGATGGATGGATGGATGGATGGATGGATGGATGGATGGATGGATGGATGGATGGATGGATGGATTGGACGCCTGTGTTAAAAACTGCAGTGTATGCCTTAAAATATTATCGCCTTCTTTTATATTCAGCTTGATGTCTGCTTTCTGTTTGCTAAATTACATCTCGAGCTCTAAGCATTCAGATGAAAGAGGCTGTAGGGCTCAACAATGCGATGTATAAGGCGATATAAAGAACAAGTGGTGTACGGGATGGCAAAGATAAAGCTGCTGCACAGGGGAAATCTGCAGATTTACTAAAAAGCAAAGCAGATTTTCAACGCTTGTGCACGTAATCTGAATTGCTATGCATGAAATCCTTACATCAGGAGGGTTTCCGACAATTTGGATTTAATTAGGTCAAATACCTGGATTTCATGTTTTAGTTAATATTTACATGTACTTATCATTTTTTAACTCGTTTGTGTTTCTTTCTTTCTTTTTATTGCTGCCATGTTGTTTTCAGTCAAACACTTAAATACACTCATTAACTCTGTTGTTGCCCTAAGTTACTGAGACAATAATTAGTTGAACCAGGATCCATTGGATTGTTAAGCCAATTAATATAATAAAAGGTATCAACTTTAGTCGAAAACATATTTTCTTATCAAAATAGTTAAAGCAGAGTTATGTTCGCGGCGATCCTGACAAGGCTGCAGATTATTTGGATGAGGCACACCGGCAGCCAGGCGCCTCGGCAACGCGCGCTTTTGTATTTCCGCGCTTGAGGCAAATTGGAAGCGAAGATTGAGTTCATCCAGCTTGAACCGGCCACCCTCCAGGGGGACCATCTTCTCTGGGAGAGCGGTCTCAGACGACGCGCAGTGAAATGGAGAGTGTCAGGAGGGACTGCGGCCAGACTCCTTATCCCAGCTGTCACTGCCGGCGGAGAGGAGAGGAGGAGCTCATCCAGGTGATCCGGGTCCTGTGAATTTGACTCAAACACGTTTCCAATATCATCCTCTCTGCGTGATGTGGCTTCACTCCTGCTCCACAGAAACCTCAGACTGATCCATGTGTCCGCACAGGAAAAAAACAAACAAACAAGGTGCGACTTCTACTGAAGTGTCTTTTTAACCCAAATCTGAAGGAGGGGTTTTATTTGGTACCATCCTACATAAATAAAAAAATATATAAATCTTGATGCTGTTCAAGATTTGTTTATTTAACCCAGCCGTCTACTTGAAAATGTTTATGATACCAATGAGATAAGTAACTGGATTTGTTTTGTTGTGTTTTTTAGTGTTTAGTGAAAAGGTAAATGTACCTCTTCCAATGTTTAATGTAGATTTGTGATCCTGGTGTCGTTTAGATGTTTTCTAAGTTCTTTCAGATGAAATCATTTACTTTTGCCATTCCAAAATGAGGTAATGAATGAAGAAAGAATGTTGTAGCTTCTAAAAATATTGTGCATGTAGACTGTGTTGCTTGTGGAGTGTGCAAGGGGGAGAAGGTGGGTGCTGTCATGGCACCGTCTAGCCCCCCTTGATGGCACCACTGATGTTTTAAGCTCAGGTATCACTGGTCTTGGAGATGCACATGCTTTACATTTCCCTATATTTGGTAAGATTTTTCTTTCCAAAAGGATAAACGATGAGTGATAAACCCGGGTAGCAAGATGCATTTGTTTCTGCAGCAATGAGACATGGGGAAGTTTGGATGAGCATTCTCAGGGCTGAGATATAGCAAAATTAAGCTCCTGTGCCTGGTCGCCCAACTGCATTCACACAGGCAACGTTTACAACTGTGCTAGTTGTACACATTATTTGGAAAATAGTTAAAAGAGACACAATTTTAAGCTGATTTCACAATTTATATTGCTTTTCTTAGAGCTGAGAAAACATCTTATCAACATTTCAACTGTTTATCAGCAAGTTTTTTTTTTTTTTTTTGCAAAATAAAAATAAACAAAAAGGACACAAGACCTGCCTGGACAGTATGAATATGAGTTACTAGAGTGGGGCACCAAATTAATTTCCACATATAGTGCCTTATACAACCTTGGGCTGGCTCTGAACATTCCTGCAAAAAAAGACGCATGTCTGGGCTCTTTAAAGTATTTCATTCAGCTTTCAAATAATCTAAAACTGTAAGCCGAACTGATGCTCGTTTTTCTTGCTGGGTCCACCTCTTCAGGAGCTCCTTCTGGCCCGGGGCCCCTCAGAGAGTCACTGCAGTGAGCTATTTATGGTCTCCACAGGGGCAAGGTTCCGCCTCTCCGGAGACATTTTCATATACCATCTAAAATGCTCCTCTTCCTCTCCTCTCTCCTCTTCTCTACTCCTGTCGGGGATGCTTTCCACCTCTGCTGTGGGGTGGGGTAGGATGGTGTGGGGGGGGGGGGGGGGGGGGGGGCAACCCTCCTCCTGCACTCCTATTGGCTCACAGTGAGCCTGTGCCGCGTTGACGTCAGGCCCCCGCCGCCCCTGCGGCGCTGAATGGACCGAGCAGCCTGTGTGCTCCATACTCCAAAACAGCTCGGCACGGCGCGGCGCGGCTCGGGCATCACCCTGGGAATAGAGAAATACCTGGAAAGGAAGGTTTGAGCGGAAACAGGCCTCAACAGCAGCTTCGTGTTTTTGATTTTTTTGCACACAAGCAAGGACGGGGGGAGTGCGCCCACCGCGTTGCGGGTGTATGTGCGTGCGTTTGGATCACGATGATGCAAAGTGCGGCGGTCCTACCGACAGAGAGTCCTGTAAAGAGTTTACCGGAGATTCTCGGTGTGCCACTGCAGCGTAAGACGTTTTCTCATCTTCTCGTCATTTTCCTGTCGATCATACCAGTCTGGGAACAGGTTGGCGAGGGCCACGTCTGCTGTAAAGAGCCGATTTACAGCCAGAGAATAAGGAGAGGAGACTGAAGCCCTCGCAGGCCAGTGATGTGTCATGCTGCTTATAACACAAGATGCAAAAGTAGGATTCAGATGAAAGCGATTCGTTGTCAGGAGACGCGCACGGTGTTCCTCTTTGCAGCTATCTGAACTGCTTTCTGCAAAAGGTGCCACCGCAGTTTCATGCTTCCAAAAAAAAAAAAAAAAAAAATGTAAATAATAACCTGTGTTCTGAACCAAAGGTTTGGTGTCTGAGTGTGCTGCATCCTCGGTGCAGTGCTGCTGGACTCACACCGAGCCTCCCAGCTGTTAATTTGTAAACGAGCCTGCATGGTCAAGAGATCAGACGCGGTTGTCATCATCGGCCATCAGACAAACGCGCCCTGACTTTGACTGACATCCGTCACCGAGTCCATGAATGCCCCACACGTCCTATCAAAAGGCCCGGGGTCTCGCAGCGCGTCTTCTGCCGGAACATTTCCTTTGCTGCGTTAAAGCAAACATCAAGCGGTGTAATTCTCTGAGTTTAGTAACATTTCCTGGACCTCAGCATCAAAGGCGAGAAATATCTCCCATCAGTTCGCTCGTTAATCTGTGCCAGGGCCTTTCATAATCTGATCATGTAAAGATTGAAGTGCGACTGGATCCGTTTCTGCTCTGACCTAATTATTCCGGTCCGAGTTAGGAAAATATACAGATGGACCGGAGCTAATAGGCAATCCCCACCAACCCCCACCTAAAAAATAATTCAACAACATAATAATAATCCGATAAGGTTGATGTAATTACTACAACCGTATCTATCTTCAAAACATTAGCAGTAAGTATCTCAGAAATCTCAATGTTTAAAAACAGGTTTGCAATTATCAGCTATCTGTTATATTAAGGATGCGAAAAACCAAAAACCAAACGTTACATATATATGTACCAAACGTTATATATATATATATATATATATATATATATATATATATATATATATATATATATATATATATATATATATATATATATATATATATATATATATATATATATATATATATATATATATGCATTCGGCTAATGCTCTTTAATTTTATGAAGTGATACAGATTAAAAGATTGGATAAATATCCAGCCACTCAGTCCCCTGCAGTGCCAGGATTCATCCTGGTTCTAAACCTGGATTATTTTAGGAACAAAAGCCTCTCCAAGCATTTCCATGGCAGGAATAAGAAGCATCTGATCACTCTTAGGTTGTAGTGTTAATCACACGTTTGATAACCATAAATTGTTCACTTTATGAGACGAGTGTCTGAGAGCATCAGCTTGACTCTGACGATGTGTGCGTTTTAATTGTTTTTTTAATTTGGAAATTGTGAATTGAGGAAAGTGATGCAGCAGAACATAGACCGCAGGAAACAGGGTGGTCTGTGATTGGTGCTTTCCTTTCAGCACCCCTTCTCTCATCTGCCTACATCTATTTCTAACGCGTTGTCATTTAAAATAAGCCAATCAAACTCCTGCCTGTTGGGGAACATGGCTTTGCATCTACAATATCCCAGCTTTGCAGCATTCAAGTTCAACCTTTAGCATTAAAATCTTCTCTGCACTTGATTTGATAATGTTTACATGTATTTATGCCTATAGCTGACTTTTTTTTGCCAGATCTAGTTTATGCAAAAATCTTTTGCATCATACATTTTTATGCATTAGCTATTTCTTATTTAACGAGCATGCATAGCACCATGCCCCATGGTGTACAGTGTATTTGCAGAAAGAAGAATAAACCCTGAGCTTTACTGCAAGGTGATTTTTACTGCTGCAGAAATGCTTTCTCTACACAGAAAACAAACCACATTCGTGGGTTCAGGCTCCTAGCCATTTGCTATGCTTATTTTCATTATTTCTCTCTGCAGTGGAAATTAAAAAAACCCTGCCTCAATCAAATGTTTTTATTTTATTTCCCAACAACCTTTTATACTCTTAATAACGTTGTGGATATACACAACATAAACGTAAATTTCTTATATTTTTGCTTTGGATATGTTTCTTTTTTTAACAGTCCCTGTATACGCATAGAAGGACCAACGCAAAAATACGTCAAATATTTGATTATAAAGCCGTTTTATTTTTTCAAAACTAAAAATCAATCTTTTAAGATGTAGCCTTCTTTAGAAATATAATCATGTTGTGTGTCTGGCTGGTCGCAGTAGGTGAACTGCCGCAGATTATTTTTCAAAATGAACAAAAATCTGGATCTAATCGCGGCTGGATCTTGATTTATATCAGGAAGCCGTCTCACCTACAGACACTGGTTGTCACCACGCTTTCCATAAAATCATTCGGGGATTAATTAAGATCGAGATGGAACCGGCAAACCAGATTAAGACGGAGAAAATCAATATGTCGTCAGAAAGAAAAAAAGCATTTCTGCTCTACAGGCGAGCAGCTCTGAGATCAGCAGCGTGGACACGGACGGAAATCATCCCAGAGCACACACGCTTTTATGTAAAGTAATTAATATTCCTGTACCGTTGTGTCTGCGAGAAAGAAAAAAAAAAAAAAAACATTTGTTAAGTAAATTGTTTTTTTTTTTTTTTAACCTGAAAACGAGAATGAGCCATGGTAGCGGGAAATTGAAAGCGCTTAAAAAAACACAAGAGCAGGAAACGCGTTACTGGAAAACCTCAAAATGAACGAAACCTCCTGACAGTGTGAGACAAAACTCAATAATCCACAACCTAATCTTTTAAATCATGAAAATGTATTTGCTTCTTGTCTCTTTTTTTAGTGGGAAACAAAAAGGTAGCATTTAAGAAACTTAATTGTAAATTTCTCAACGCTGAAATTACGCACACAATCTACTTATATTATTTGTAAAATAAGGCAAAAATTTCTTCTTTAAAGCGACTTGTTCTAAATACAGTGCATGATGGTCGACCTTTAACCGGCTTATGCTGCTGGCTCAGTGTCTTCTCGTTGTTTCTCCTGGCAGAGATCCCTCAGTGTGCAGGCTGCAGTCAGCACATCCTGGATAAGTTCATCCTGAAGGTGCTGGACAGGCAATGGCACTCCAAGTGCCTCAAGTGCGCAGACTGCCAGACCCCGCTGGCGGATAAATGCTTCTCCCGGGCGGGCAGCGTGTACTGCAAGGAGGACTTCTTCAAGTCAGTGCGCCTCTGTTTGCGCTTCTTTCTGTTGCTTTCCCGTTTTTAAAATGAACACAGTTAATGGCTTTTATTTTCTTATGAGTCACACAAGTTGCAGCTTTACTGTGGAGGAGGATTTAGCGCATCAAAACTGCAAAAACAGCAAACAGAGGATTTTTTTTTAATTACTGACAGTTTATTGTTTTTCTTAATTAGCATTATATATATATATATATATATATATATATATATATATATATATATAATATCATCTTAATGACAAAATGTAATAGCTTGAGCCAAATTATAGCACATTATCTTGCTAAATTTAAACAGAATCACAGAAATATTTGCTACAATATCAGACACTTTCTTTTTTAGTTTCTTCATTAATTCCCTAGATTATATAACTGATGCTGAAATACGTTTAATGATTTAGTCAGAGTCAATATTTGTGTAGATCAGACATTTCCTGGTATTATATGTTCATGATATGATGAGTTAATGTATCACAATTTTAGGATATTGCAGTGTTTATACAAAAATTGGAAACAAAAATGTAGTCTTATTTTTGTTTATAAGAATAGCAACAATCCTCTCTACCGCAGCTAAAATATCATAACATAAGGAATGTTATTGTTGTGATAATGGTGTAGAACAATTGCTTGTTTTTATATTGATGTGATACACAAATTTAAACAATATATGATTCACATCTGCAAAACGTATTGTTTTGAATGGTTATTGTGCAGATTATTATATGTTTTTCATTCTGCTGTATATAGAGTCTCAAATAAGACATGATTTAGTTAATGTCTGTTAAGCAGCAGTTGGCTAGTACTTAAATCAAAGTTATTGCTGGTGCTCTTTTAATTTTCACACCATGCTGGACTAGAAATATTTTCAATTAGCTGAGTTTTTCTTTCTTGTAGTGAAAGTGAAAGTGTCGTAGGCCTCACCCAGCCATCTGACAAGCAGTGTGCAGCAATACTGGAGGAAGGGCAATGTTGTCACCTCATGCTCCAAATAATGGAGAAAACAAAAAAAGCATTCTCTTTGACATATCATTAAAAATGACTTTAAACTGTAGGAAAAATGTAATGGAAGAAGTATTGTAGTTTTGAATCCATCCATTGATAGATTGTCTTCCATTTATCCAAGATTGGGTCGTCCAATCGGATAAACAGAAGCTCATTCTAGGGGGATCCCAAAGTGTTCCCAGGCCAGAGGGGATATGTACAGTCCCTCCAGTGAGTTCTGGGTCTTCCCTGGGGTGTTGCCCCAGTGGGATGTCCCCAGAAAACCCCCAAAGGGAGGAGCCTAGGAGGCACCAAACCACCTCAGCCGACTGTTTTCGATGGGGAGAGGCAGCAGCTCTACTTTGAGATCCCCCCAGATAGCAGTGCTCCTCTCTGTATCTCTCCAGAGACTATGTGTACTTTTGAAACAATAACTACAAAATAATAATAATAATAATAATAATAACTTTTTCTACCTTTATATCGATAACCTGTCTGGTATATTTAACGTCTGTGATTTCAACACCTTTAGATTAACCTAGCTCTGATTATAAATCCCTTTATTTCACAATCTTTTTTTTTTCTTTTTGCCGTTTTGTTTCTTTCTTTTAATGATTGGATTCCAGAAGCATTACGGAGGAAAATTGAGTTTGACTTTCATCCAAAACAGGATCAGCAGATCTGGGCTTTTTACTAAATCACGTTTGAAAGGTTTTAATGCTCAAACCTTGAACGAGACCCTCGAGGAGCTCTGGAGTCTAACTGGTTGCTAACTGTATTAGCTGACCCAGGGGTGGGCAGCTGGAGGTGGGGGGGGGGGGGGGGGTGGACGTTGGCATGTTCAAACTCCTCAAACATGGAACAGCACACATGGGATTTGACTGGTGAGGGATTCAAAGGCTTGACTTTGCTTTTTTTTTTATTTCTGATAGGGTGGTTTTATGGTTTCAAGCCTCTTCTCAGTAAGTCTTTTATTGGTTCTTCTCAGGGTGGTTTTACTGTGTGCTGCCTTCCTCCTCCTCCTCCTCCTCCACTTCTGTAACGGTCTGCATTTTGACTGCGAATAACACAAGCAAGCACACAAATAGACACGCAAACCTGATGCGTTCTGCCGATGCATCAGTCGAGATAATTGTTAGGAGACACGTACAGCAGAGCAGGTTATTTTTGCTCTCAACAGCGAGAGCTTCAAATATTTCCCACGCTGTGATTCATTTCTGCTTCACTGCAAAAATAGAACCAAAAATAAAAATTTTTTTCTTGAAATCAGAGTATATATTTCCTTGATTTGAGCAGGTAAATACGATTTTTTTGCCAATGGAATAAGATATTTGCACTTAAAATAGAAACAATTCGTCTCCATTATCTTATTTCAAGTGCAGTATATCTAATTATCTAATTCTAGGGGTAAAAATACTCATTCCATTGGCAAATAATCTTATTTACCTGCTCAAATCAAGGAGAAATACATTCATTTCAAGGAATTCTGACTTATTTGTAGTTCTCTTTTTGCAGTGTTTTTTAGCATCTTTTTCTGTTCAAGTTTTCCTGCCTCCATCACCATCGCCACCTCCTCTAAAGACCTCCCTCCGCTTCACCTTTCCCCTCAGGCGTTTTGGGACGAAGTGTGCGTCATGCCAGCAGGGCATCCCTCCGACGCAGGTGGTGCGGAAGGCGCAGGACTTTGTGTATCACCTGCACTGCTTCGCCTGCATCATGTGCAGCAGACAGCTGGCCACCGGGGACGAGTTTTACCTCATGGAGGACGGGAGGCTGGTGTGCAAGGTGGATTACGAGACCGCCAAACAGAACGGTAGGTGTGCTCAGTGTCAAGGCCGAGCGAGCAGAAAATGGCCAGCGTGTGCCTTGGGCGACGTAAGATAATCGTTACGAATGCCCATCTATTTGTTTCACCGCTGAAAGGCTCCGACCTAACTGGGCCGCATCAGAATTGCAGAAGAGCGCGATAGATCAAGCTGTATGCACCTCTCAGCGAGGCGAAATAACTTCTGACTGTGGATCGTTGGTGTTTGTCATCTGGGTGTGTGTGCTGTTTCTGTCCCTCCCTCTCCTCGGAGATTTCCATGCATCTCTGATTGATTATGTAAAGTGAACCGATGCTCTTATATGGTGCGGCTCCAATAACTCCTCTCCTCTGGCAAAGGGTAGATTTATGTCCTCCGCTGTGGGGAGTGGGACAGATGCACAAGGACAACAATACACTGCCACGCATAACTGTTTGCTTCATTTAAAACACACACGCATGAAGAGGGATGCCACTCATGTTTGCA
Organism: Fundulus heteroclitus; assembly: GCF_011125445.2. Taxonomy (NCBI): domain Eukaryota; kingdom Metazoa; phylum Chordata; class Actinopteri; order Cyprinodontiformes; family Fundulidae; genus Fundulus; species Fundulus heteroclitus. The sequence continues at coordinate 20,671,273 of NC_046369.1, read as the reverse complement.
CCGGTCTTTGCAGATGATTCAGAGGGTGGGACAAAACGACCAAGGACCACCATCACCGCAAAGCAGCTGGAGACCCTCAAAAGTGCCTACAAAAACTCGCCAAAGCCTGCCCGCCACGTCAGAGAGCAGCTTTCCTCTGAGACAGGCCTGGATATGAGAGTTGTGCAGGTACAGTTGTTATTTTTATTTTTATTCTTAGATAAAAAGATGAGTTCTCTCTCTGTTCCAGATATTTTGCTTTGACTAGAAGACAGATTGTGACTGTGTGAAGCCACGGGACATTCATGACAGCCCTTTTTATTATCTGTGGTTATTTAAACAATTAAATTATGAGGGGAAAATGTTATAGTTTAACCATCGGGATTTAAAAACATGCTTTATAGAAACATGTAGATGCTGCACCAATCCTCTGAAGGAGCTTAATTGTGTTTGTGATCAAACAGGCTGATAAAGAAGACTTTTAATCCATTCTGTGTATTGCTTATTGTCGCTTCATTGTTTATTGACCCACTCTTTTTAAAAGATAATTAATAATGTTGTCATATATTTTAAGATATGGAATTTATTTGTAATTTCAGTTTATATTTTGAATTATTGAATACTTTTTTTTCTGTTTACAATTTTGAGTATTTGTTTTGGCAAAATGTTTGCTTGGAACAAATATTAATAAAAATTTAGTCACGATTAAAACAATTATCATTTATTATTATTCATTCAAATTTTCAAACATTTTCAATGCTTTAAACTCTTTGCTGAGCAAATGGAAATAGCAAATATTATATTGTATTTACACAGAAAAATGTTTGCTTACTTTGTCTAATGTTTAACTGCTAACTGAAATATTCAACTAAAGTAAAAAAAAAAGAAAAAAAAAAAGTTAATTATGATAGAGATTTAATAAAATAAATAAAGTTGTCTGAATGCTCGATTTTTCCTTTAAAGTGGCTTGCTATCATTTAACCTGGCAGGTTTGGTTCCAGAACCGGCGAGCCAAGGAAAAGCGTCTAAAGAAAGACGCCGGCCGCCACCGCTGGACTCAATTCTATAAAAGTGTCAAACGCAGCAGAGGAGGAACTAAGGTGGAGAAGGAGAGCTCAGCCGACGATGCAGGGCTCAGCGACAGTGAGCTGAGCTTCAGAGGTACTTTTTATTTAGATTATATAGTCCCAGAAAGGGAATTATCAGACAAACATTCCTGCTAATAGGATTAAGGGTGCGTTCAAAATAGTAAATCCCACGATAGCTGCAGATATCAATGTGCCTTTGTGGCTTTTCCTTTGCTTGCTTGTGTTCCATGTTGTGCCGCTTTGAGGCAAATCTAAAACGGCATACCTGTTTCACTTTTCCTCTGTGGCCGCTGATGCCTCCTGCCTCCGTTTGTTTATGTGATGGAGCTTATTGGAAATGAGCAAAGGTTCCTCGGTGGGATGCAAATGGGGTTTCAGACAATGTTCTGTTACTTAATATTCACAACCCCCTTCCCCTTCGGGACAATCGTAAAAGTCTCCAAACCACTTTGAAAAAGAAAGCTGTTTTTATGAGAAATGAAAACGTGGTGACAGAAACTCCATAAAGCATGTGAGGCTTTTATTCAATTAGAGAGAAAGTGCTTTTGGACTTTGTGGTTATTTTAGCCACACGAGGGGATCGATTGGAGTTTTAAGCAAATATTTTGTTCTGCAGTGATTGCGCAACACACATATTTAGATACAATTTTTAGGTGGAGGATATGCACCATACTTTTTTATAATATGGGTCTCCTCCCAGGTAAAACAAGAATAAACCTACAGACTTTTATCGTATTAATCTTCCAGAGTTTTACTGTATCCAGATCTTTACTGGATCCACATATTTTGCTAGATATGAATCAAGAGCTCCTGCAACTTGTAAATAATGCTAAAAAAAGTTATTTTTAAATCCTTTATGTTTCCTCTGAGAGAATCCCAAGACCTCTCCACTTAATATGGAGTGCCTTGTAGAAGTGTTAATATCCCGTAAATTGTTTGGTGCATGTCATGTTGCATGGCTTCAACATGACCTTGGGAAATTGCAAACTTCATTTTTTCTTATCATAGACAAAAGGAGCGCAGAAATGTGAAGGACAAGGAAAACGATGCTCGGTTTGGTTTTCTTTCCAAAATAGAAACCTGAAAGGTTGTGTTGTACATATATATTCACCCATTTTGTCCTGATGAAAAGTCTGGATAAAATCCAATTGAACCAGCTGCAGCTCTAGGTTATGACACAATATCCGAAGCGTAGTCCTGGTCACCTTATGAATGAAAGAGATAGCAAACTGCAAACCTTCAAAGACATCAACATCCATCTAAACTGACTGGTCGGTTAAAGGAGAGCACTGATAATAGAAAGAGCCAGGAGGCACCATGGTAGCTCTGGAGGAGCTGCAGAGACCCACAGCTTAGGTGGATTCAACAGAAAAACTATTTGTGAGCCATGCAGGGTAGTGGGTTCCCAACCCTGGTCCTCAGGGACCCCTGTCCCACATGTCTTAGGTGTCCCCTTGCAGTCACACACCTAAATTAAATGAATGGATGATTAAGAGGCTTCTGCAACACTTGATGGCTGCAGGGGAGGTCCTGAAATCACTTGAATCAGGTGAGCTGGAACAGAGACACGTCTAAAACATGCAACCCCCCAGGTGTCCCGAAGGACCAGGGTTGGGAACCACTGATGTAGGGGACACACCAAACATGTGAAAGAAGGTGATCAGGTCCGACCAAAATTAATCTGTGCGCAAAATGCAATGTGTGACGGAAGACTAATATTGGAGATCATCCTGAAGACACCATTCTTTCTATTCAACGTGCTTACGGCAGCATTATACCGTGGGGATGTTTCTCTTTGAGAGGGACTGAGCGTAGTTGATGGGTAAAGCTAAATACAGACCGTTCTGGAAGAATACCAGTTCACCGTCCAGCAGGACCCTGAAACATTGTCGGAGCAACAGGACAATAGAAAGGTTTAGGAAAACACACATATGTAGGTGATATGTGGCCCAGTTAAAGTCCAAAGCTTAAGCCAATTGAGAATCTATGGCAAAGATTGAAAAAAATGGTGTTAAAGACACTCTCCTGCCAATTTCACTGAGTCTGTTTTTTTTTTTCTTTTGCAAAGAAGAATAGGCATAACGTTCAGTCAATCCAGAGAATGGTTGTTTCTACAAAGCATTGATCCTGGGAGACTGCACATATAAGCCTACACAATGCTTTCAATTCACGTTCACTTATATAGCACCAATGCACAACACTTGTCATCTCAAGGCACTTTACAAAGTCAAATTCATTCAAATCAGACAGATTGGTCAAAGGTTTCCTATCTAGGTAAACTCAGCATATTGTATTGAATCTTGACAAGCAGCATTCAATCCTCCTGAAACAGCGTAGAGCCACAGTGGACAGTCGTCTGCATTGTCCACGGCTTTGCAGCAATCCCTCATACCGAGGAAGCATGCATGCACTTTAAGAATGATTTTTGCTTACATTTCACAATTGTACGCCCCTGCGGGTTGTTTTGTCAAATAAAAAGCCAGTAAAATATATTTATATAAATATATTTAGAAAATAAGAAGTTGAAGTTGTGTGAATACTTATGCAAACCCCTTTATCTTCCTTTATGCTCAAATGACACCTGTGAAAGAGTAAACTCCTGTCTTATTCCTGACTAATCCTCCTTTCTGATCTCCTCTCTAGACGACCAAGTCCTGTCCGATCTCAGCCACGCAAACGGCCTCTACGGGAGCGTGGGTGACATGACCAGCGGCGCAGTCCTGAACGGCGGCTTCTCCGTCGACGCGGCGGGACAGCCCTACCAAGACATCCGACCAGGGAGCCCTTACGGTCTCCCCCAGTCTCCGTCCTCCATCGCCTCCCTGCCCGGCCACACACCTCTCCTCAACAACCTGACCTTCAACATGGACAGTCTGGTGGTGCAGGGGGGGCCCGGAGGCGTGGGACAGGCTCTGAGGGCCATGGTGGGGGGCCCCACCTCAGACCTCTCCACAGGCAGCAGTACGGGATACCCAGACTTCCCCACTAGCCCGGCCTCGTGGCTGGATGAGATGGACCATTCCCAGTTCTGAGCCCCCAGCTCAGTTAAAAAAAAAAAAAAAACACTTTGGGGATTTATCGAGAGGACACAAATACCTTTTTTTTTTTTTTTTTTTTTTTTTTTTTACATTTCTTTACTTAACCCTGCAAGACTGGTGTGTTTTGTGCTGCTTGGTGAAGACCAAAAGTTTGACTGGAGTCATAACAGTGAGACAGCAGCCGGGTTGGAAGGCTCAGACTGGACTGAAACAGTAACCCAACACCTGAATGTTCAATCTCGACACTGAATCATTACCTTTTATTTTTTTTATATTATTGCCTGTCTTTATTTTGTTTGATCGCTACGAAGGAGACTAAAGTCCCGAAACATTGGTGGGTTGTGCTCAACCACCCGGATTAGGGCTGTCATCTGTATCAGGCCCAGAAGGCAGCTGCATGCATCTGAATCACCGTGAGTCGAACTGCTGACCGGCCATATCAAAGCCTTCACATTGGCATTGCACTTTACTCTCCTCTTCTTTTTTTTTTCTACGATTTGTGGACATGAGCGCAAGAGGAGAGAGACATATGCACAAGGCAAACACAGTGTTTCACTCGGAGAGAAACTTACAAGAGCAGTGGCACAAACGTGAACCTAGAGACATGCTCGTGTTTTTTTTTTAAACGTATTACTGACAAAGTGTTGTGGGGGAGTTGGGTTGATCTGCTGACCTTTGCGTCCCCTGTCTGTTGCAGCGGCTCTTTTGGGTGAGGGTGTTTGTGACCCAGCAGGTCTCCGGTCATATTTACAGGCTTTTAGTCTTTGTAAAAGATGCTTCAGAGAAGAAACCTGTCAGTATTTAAAAAAAAAAAAAAAAAAAATACTTTTACATCAGGAATTCCAACTTTCAGTATAGATCATACGTCTGAGTTAATTTATTCTTGAGATGCAAAGATGTGAAACGTACAGTTTTCGGAACAGCTAAACCCGACTTGTACAAAACACCGATAAGTTTTAAGAGGAACCCCCCCCCAGGATAATCTCCTCAGTCAGCAGCAGCCTCAGCTTCGCCTGCTGTCAGCCTACTTCCCCCAACTCCAGATGTGCAGTCGGCCTGTTGTCCAGCTGCCCGGCCCTTTGTACCAGAGGGATTAACACAGTCTGCCACGTTCAGAGCTGATAATTCAGCGTCCGAGCTGGATCGGCTGCGGAGATCAGTCACTATCGCCTCCGGCTTCACAAATTATTCGCCGCAAGGAGAAAATATCTTGGTAAATCCTTTCTGAGCTACATTAAGTTGTAAAGGCGTCTAAGAGTTTCACGCATTTGTTTTCCATTAAACACATACACCCCCCCCCTTCAAATCTCATCTCTACCCCTGAAGAGAAACCAGTCCACGTGAGCACCTTTTTTGGAGAATGAAAAACCATGTCGTCTTTTTTCATCTTTTATCCCACTGCAAATCAAATAACAGACTCTGATACAGTTAAGGAAAAAAAAAAAAGATTACAGCCCACAAATTACTGTGTAATTACCTCCTAAATCACACGATTCGTTTATCTTTTATACCCATGTAGGTGAAATGGACAAGACAAGAAAGGGGGGGGGGGGTTATTTCTTAATGTGCTTATTTATGCATAATTTGTTATGACTTATTTGAAATAAATATTTATTAATAATTATCCCTTTAAATCTTATTTATAAGCATGAGTTAGAAAAAGGAGAAATGCCGGGTAATAATCTATTTTAACGATGCCTGGTAATCCTAATTTGTTTATGCCAGGTAAATTAAAAGCATGATCCCTCCAATTAGAGACGTTTCAAAGCCTTATTCCATGCACAAGCCAGCAGATAAGCAGTAAATGCTATGCTGCTCACCACCTATTTATAAAGGCAGAGTAACTTGTTGGCTGCAATCTGGGATTTTTAGAGGAAAACAACACAGAAACCCATCGGCAGTTTTGTTCAGTCTGTTTTGCCTCACAAGTTTGCATCCTATTGTTGTAAATTTTGTACAGTTTGAAAACGTGTAGACCGTCCTGTTTCATGAGCGCTATTTATTACTCTTGCCATGTGTCTTTGAAAAAGATGTAAAAGAGAGCACTGAGTTTATTCATTTATGCCTTCTGTGTAATGGTACGAACCGTGTACAGTTAAATCTATATGAGGAAAATAAAGCTGAATTGTCTTTGGGTACCCCTCCAGTGAGTTTTATTCTTCTTTTTTCGCAGAGCAGGCTCGCGGTGACAAATGTGAGCGCTAAGATTGTCAGCCCGGCTTTATTTATGACGCGTCCAAAGAAAAATACGTCCTGTTGGTGTTTTTATTATTTTGCCTTATCGAAACGCTCTTAGAGCCAGTTAACCCACAAATTCATTTACCCATTGAGAGCATTTACCACACACTTAGGCCTCTATTCAATTGTGGAGATCCATTTAGTACCTCCAACAGGCACTGGTCAGTCATTTAACAGTGATCGATGCTGTTTTCCTCCCTCGCTCCCGGAGAGTGGGGGTGACAAGAAAGATGCATGGAAAGAAACTATAAGGGAGGACAGAGGGGAGGGGAATAAAACATGCACACAAACAGATGCCTTGCTGGCTGTTTCTCTGATCCTATCAGTGCTAAAGAGACACTGGAGCAGATTGCAGCACAGTCAAATCTACCCTTAATCCCTGGACTGTTAACTAATCGTAGAGTGATTTGTGAAATATGGCTGAACATGCTTTGTAGTCCATCAAAAAGAAAACATGCCTCTTCTTCTCTTTGAAAAAGGCAGTTATCTTGACAGAATGCCAAGCTCATAAATGCATATCATATTAACGCACAGTGTTGATTTTTAAAGTACAATGTTGCGGGGAATTCCTCAAAGCTGATAAAAACTATTTTCATTTACTGGTGCATTGTTAGGCATGAATCGATTTATTTTCTCAAGGTTTTTGTGGCGTTTGTGGCCTTTATTTGCAAAATTCAGACATGAAGTGGGCAGAAAGAGAGAGAAGAGGTGTCCTGTACGCAAAGGTTCCTATAGGTTGGGAATCAAACCCGGGACGGCTGCATCAAGGATGTATATGTGGGCGCCTGTATATGGGGTGCTTGCTCTACCTCTACACCATATGCTGCCACAGACATAACTATTTAATTTATAGCGACGTACACATTTGAAAGGTTTTCGTACTTCTTGAATTTGTTCAAGTATTATCATATGACAAGCAAACTGCTCTATGTATTTTGTAACGATCTGACATGTTGGAGTTAAATAAGAAATTCCTTTATTGTCCGAACAACAACAACATGATGATGACCAAGAAAAGTTTAAAGTTGGATTGTTGTCCACTTAAACTGATGAGATCATTAATCCGAAGAGCAGTCAGCAAGGCCATGGTTAATCTAGAGGAGATGCAGAAGTCTCCTTGTCAGGTGGGGGAATCTTTCAACAGGACAACTGTCAGTAATGCGCTCAACAAATCTGGCCTTTATGAAAGGAGTGAGCCGTTGTTGGGGACACAGAACGGTGAAAGAAGGCGCTCTGGTTGCAGAAGGCCAAAATGAAATGTTGGGCTTGCATGAAGAGCACCATGTGTTGAGGGAAACTATGACTCTATCATCTCTACAGTGAAACGTCGTGGTAGCAGCATGGTGCCGTGAGAGGCCTTTTCTTCAGCAGAAACTGGGAAGCTGGTCGGGATCTGCAAGAGACTCGATACAGTAGCGGAGGTTCACCTTCCAGCAGAACAACAATCAAGAACGTGTCGCCAGAGCTACAATGGAAGGACGTTGATCACCGCGTACTCATGTGTTTGAATGTCCCATCAAAGTTCAGACCTAAATCTGTGGTAAGACTTGACAATTAATCACTGATGTTTCATCAGCTGATTTGTTAATTGCTGTTTAAAATTGTAAAATCCTTTTGGGATCAATAAAGTATATTTTAATTGCATTGAATTGCATTGAATTGAATTGAATTGAATTGAATTGAATTGAATTGAATTGAATTTAATTGGATTGAATTGAATTGGAAAGCCAATTGTTTAGGAATCTCTCTGGTGGTCTAAATCTTGATTTCAAGGGAACTTTGGAAAAGATAGGTAGAGGAATTTTAACAGAGGACCACCTGGAGATTCAGCAGGTGTCTGACTTCTGACCATGCAAAGGTAAAATTTCATTGTATAAACAAATTTTTTTGTGGCACAAGGAGCCTTAATTTGAAACTACAACGACAAGAAATGTGGTTGAGAGAGGTGTGGAAAAAGGTCCACACGCCAGGACGCAAACCCAGAACAACTGCATCAAGGACTGACGGGTCGTGTGCTCCCCCCCTGCGCTGCCAACTCATATAAAACGGTAAAAACTAATTTCCAGTCTGTAAAAACATAAGCTTTGTGAAAGAACAAAACACAAAAAGCTTTGGTGAATAAAAACATTGCAACCATATTTTAACTTTAATGCTGATCCAAGTTTGACTTCTTCTGTGCTGCTGCTGGTTCTGTGACTGACTACCATGGTCCGTCCATTATCGTCGTCAGGCTTTCTTCTTCCTTCTCCAAATCAGCATTGAGCGCTCCCAGAAATGAGGAGGCACTGAGGAGTTTACAGCTCCTGTCTTCACTATTTTACCATCCACAACAAAGACGTTACCAGCCGGAGCTGGAGAAGTCAAAGACTGAGACTTGTCCTGAAACATTACAACAGCTCACTGAGTTTTAAACAAGACTATTATTTGGCAGATATTGATGCCGGTTTATCTGAATAAACAGTTTATCATAACTTCTTCCTAGCTATAATAATTGGATGTGGACATGGTTTAACAATGATCATCCTCTATGGCAGAGGTTCCCAAAGTTTTCAACTTGCAACCCCAAGAATAACAGTGCCAGAGACTGATGGCCCCGTTTCAGTGGGTGGGATTTCCCCCCCCCCACACTTTTTTTTATTTATTTTTTGTTGGGGGGAGGGAATTAGAATAGAGTTATAATATTACAACAACAAGGTCATACAATTATGAGTATAAAGTAGCATTTTTATGAGAACTCTTACAAGAAACAGTGCAACCCTCCACCTGCGTCAAATGAGGAGCGTTGAGCACCTTGTAAAGTTGTACTTTGGAACCAGTTTGACAAATAAAAGAATAAAAATCGTTTTGGCACATCAGCATCAAATCATCTCACGACCCCCCAGCGAATCCTGACCCCCACTTTGGGAACCCCTGCTCTGTGGAACAGTAGATGATTTCAGCTCAGTGCTGTGTCATGATGAACACGTGTTAGTCAGAGTGGCAGAAATAATGCTACACATCCATCTTCCATGCTCTCCCCCTGATCAGCAGGTAGGTGGTGGTGCTAAAGCCTCTTTCTTTGGATCAAAGGGCACATCCCAGGCTGGTTACCAGTCCATCACATGATCCTCATAAATCATCTAAAATTGTAAAGCAAAAGCCAAACTATGGCTGGTGTGTCATCAGTTGTGGTTATTGACCTGGTCATTCATGGACATTTTCCCTCAACCTGTTTAGACTTATGTGTTATGTGATGATTCTAAATTTATAATAGATGTGAGTTTGCATGGTGGTTTGCTTCATTGCTATTTTAAGCTGCCTCTGTTCTTTAGATAAAAACCCTCTTAGCGTGGTGGAGAGGGTTATTAATCCCCTTGATTCATGGTGGACAGTTCTCCAGGGCTTTGGCTCCTGATTGGTGAGCCCAGCCTAAAATATATGAAGATTGGAGCACCTTCCTGATGCCTGACCTGAGTGGAGACCTTGTAGAACAGCCTTGGGTCCTGGAGCTCAGATTGGCTCTGAAACAGCAATAGCAGGCCCCTCTCATGTTGTACGTCCACCTGTGGGAATGGACATTAAAGGAATATTGAATGCCAGACATGTGGCAGGTGAGAACTGGGATGAGGAGCACCATCATCGAGGGGGAACTTGAAGCAGAGCTCCTGCGGCACCTCCACACAGGATGAGCTGAAGGGTGGAAAGTCAGATGTTTTGGTACCCCACAACACCCGATAAATAATCTTGGATACGAGAAATAAATCAATGGACGGACGGATGGATGGACGCATGGGTATGCAGCCTATCCAGCGTGTCTTCCACTCCTCATCTGGTTGCTTGGACAGTGTCCAGCCCCTCTGCAACACTGATCAGGATGAAGTGGATGTGAAGGATGAATGAATTATGATCTTGACTAAGCATGTTTATTAGAATTAAAATAATTAGAAAGAAATGAAATGTGTTATAATGAAATTACACCACAGCGTACATCTGTATGAAACTCATTTCTGTGTAGGAATGCGGAGCATTTGTCTGAAAGCGGGCCAGTGTAACCCAAACATAAGTGCTATCGATTGCTCTGTTTTAGCTATTCTTTGAGCATTATAAAAACAAAAAGGCAAACACTCATTCTGGTTGGAGTTTGCACGTTTGCATAAAATGCAACAAATCGAGCTGATTTTTATTTAAGCATTGATTGGATGGGCTATGGGCATTAATGGATAGGGTCTAATAGAACCAGCTTACAAAGATAAAGAGCCGCACAGACAGTTAGGATAATTTACACGCCACTTACAGCACTAGTATACATATAAATCTGAGGAAACTCCACCACTGTTGCTTTTGCAAAGATGACAAACACAAGCGTAAATGCCATTATCATCGATCGCAAGGCTTTTATTACAAACTTCCTAAAGGAAACTGCGTGTTTTTTTTTTCTTGCATGAAGCAAAAAGGAATAAATTAACATGCAGAACAGAGAGGATTTGTTTTAGACCGAAAGTCAATCTCAGAGCATTGAGAAAGGACATTTTTCTCCTCAAGTGATTTCAATCTAGCCCTGCAGTAAACAATGATCTGCATGATGGCTGAGTTGGCTGGAGTCAAGCAGCAGTCTTTTAATGACACATTCAAGGTTGTTTTAGAGGAAAACTGTGACTTTTCCACCAAATAGCTGCCGGAGCTGCAGAAATAAGGAAGAGGACGGTTGCCTCTAGGCATAAATGGGCAAGAAGTTTTCAATCTTTTCATGCAATTTATTTTTAGTGTTGATGTATTTAAGTGACACAGATATAATGCAAAGAATCCTACAGAGTAGCTAGTTGTCATGTCAAAATCTGGAAACTGTTTATTGTTCTGGGACAGCAGAAACACCTTCTTCATCGTCTGAACTCCACAAAGACTAATCCGCTATGATCTGAACCACAGTGGCTCTGGCTGCATGTTTAGGGTGGTTGTCCTGCTGGAAGGTGGATCTCTGCTCCAACCTCAGGCCTTTTGCAGCCTGTGAAATGTTTTCTTCTAGAATTGGCCTATACATCCATCTTTACATCAATTCTCACCAGCTTCCATGTCCCTGATAAAGAAAAGCATCCCCAGAGCATGATGCTGCCACCACCATGCTTTGAGGGCAATACTTTCAGGGTGATGTGTAATGTTGGTTTTCCTTCCCAACCTGTTTAGCTTTGGTCTCATCTGGGTACCTTATTGGGTACCTTGACAGAGCAGACTGCACGTTTTGAGGAAGCTAAGATCCTTCAAGGTTTGCTGCAAGATACTGTTTATCTATCTAAGTCTGTTATTGAGAGTGTCATCTCCTCTGCCATCACGTTGGGGCAGCAGCATCAGAACCAGGGACCTAAAAAGGCTCAACAACCTGATAAAGAGGGCTTTTTCTGTTCTGGGGACGATAGTGGAACCTCTGGAGACAATGATGTAAAGAAGAATTTTGCATAAAATCAACAAAATTATGGACAATCCTGAACATCCCCTTCATGACTTTGGGAAAACAGAGTCTCTTCAGTCAAAAGCTTCTTCAGATTGGTTGTAAAATGGACCACCACAGGAGATCTTTCCTGCCCAACATCTATCATAACTCCTTGACAAAAGGAATTACATCAACATTTAATTTCCCTTTGGGATTAAATAAATTATTTTTCAATTTGAATTTGTATTCTCAGTTGTTAGCACTGCCAAACGGCAAACAGCACTTGCCACAGCTTTATGTCCACACCAGCTTTCCTTTTACTACTCGCTCATAAAGCAAAGAGTATTGCAGTGTAGGATTAATAGTTGAACTGTAAACAAGATCATTCTTAACTTTGCAAGATATTTAACGTGATATGTTGTACAATTTAACATTAAATAAATGTGCTAGGTTTTATTTTTAAGTATGTTAAAAAACTTAGCTACAGTAACATCATTGCATCGGTGACTAGAAGCTAATAGTTTCTGGAAGTGCCTTGATTCAATTACAGCATTCAGTCATGTTTTAAAAACAGGAAATGCACATTAAAACAATCTTTTCAGTCGCCCTACACACCTCAAAGGTTATTTTAGGAAATGCCTCTGATGGCCGTGCCGTTTAGTAAAAACAGTTATTATTTCATTATGTGTTATTATCATCATTGATAGAAAAGGTTTGATTCTCTATCGATGATGATCTCTGAATTTCTGCTTTAACCTCATACCTTCTGTAGCATGTAACATATTTTCCAGGATTTCCCTGTATTTAGCTACATCCATATTAACATCAATTCTTACCACTTTTACCTGCCTCCATGTCCCTGATGAAGAAAAACACCCTCAGAGCATGATGCTGCCACCACCATGCTTGGAGGATGATATTTTATTATAAGTGTTATTATCATCATTGATAGAGAAGGTTTGATTCTCCTCCAAATCCATAACACTTTGGATTAAATTAGCTACATGGAAAAAATTACTTAAAATAATAACTCACACACATCTTGGACATCATCGCGTTTAATTTCACATATTTTATGTTACACTCTTTTGTGTCTTTGTTTTGGACTTCAGGCAAACTCTGAAGAAGATCGAAAAAGCCTCATGAAGCTCTAAAGTGAAGTACATGCACCTAAAAATGCTCTTAATACTACTTTATTCCTTTTCACCTGTATAGAAAGCAGCATAAATATTCAGAAGGGCTTCTTACGATGAGACTGTGGTGCATGTGAGTCTGAGGCTTGCAGAGGGAGGGAGCTGCAGTGTCACAAGTGAGAAGCTCAAAGGAAAATTGAAGCTACATAATGGAAGCATAATGGGCTTAGCGTCAGAGTCTTGCAGACAACACGGGAGGAAAGTATGACTGCTGTCAGCCTCTCTTACCTCTATCCATTGTTAACAGGGCTCAGGAAACAACAAGGAGACAACATTGGGACCAAAACAAGCTTCAGAGGAACACCAACAGCCTAATGGCTGCATGTGGATGGAATTTATAACAGTGAAATGGTCTCCTCTCCTTTTTGTGGGATTGTAGATCATCACATCTCAGACTTGCTTTGAATAGCCAAAAGCTTCGTTCTCAGCTTGTGTCGGGCTCAGGAAAAAATCCTGAGCACAGACATAAAAAATCTTTTATGATAGGGTGAACTTACTTTGGTTGGCTTTCACAAATTCAGACAATGATACAATCAGGAAAAACAACAGCTGGTCTAAGATCTTTCATTCTCTCAGTAAAAGAGGGAGCTTGTGTGTTTGAATAGAAGTATAATGAAAAGTATGTTTTTTAATAAAAATGGGTCTTATACAGAGAAAGTAAACAGTTTAAAACAGTGGCAGTGTTTTTTTCTGTAGTTTACTACTTCTTCACAGGTGCTGGAGGAGAGACTGGTCAAGGGCATTTCTATGAGAACTGCAACTGGGTCCATAACACAATGAAAATATAAAAGATTTTAATAGTTGGAGCCCAATCAAGAAGAGTTTCATGTAAATATTTAGATTGGTCTTTAATGCTTTTTGAAAGTTTTGACTCTTTTTCAGTCTGCTATTTGACTTTGTTCAGATGAAATCACTTAAATCCAAAATTGGAAATTATTTATTCATAAAAAGGCTCCTAAACTCAGGAGATGAACCAGACACTATTTCTGTAGCTTAAAAATATCTGAACATTAGCAAGCGGTTAGCAAAAATACTGATACCCCTTGAACTTTCCCAGGTAATGTCACATTAAATTGCCTTTTGTTAGGAGTTTATGTTTTAGACCCTACACAAAAAAATATTCTTTTTTTGCTCAAAGGTGAGGCTATCATGATGTGTAGGTTTGTGAAGGATCCAAATGCAGACAGAATGGTGAACATAGGATTTTAATAAATAAATAATTATAAAACAACTTAAAACAGACCGAGACTAACCATGAGGAAATATGACGAAGAAGAAACCGGCTACGAGCAGTGAAAACCAGGGAGCTGATATACAGAGGGAGGAGTGGAGAAAGGCATGGGAGCAACAGGTAACGGCAATCAAGTGAAGATGAGGAACAGCTGATAATAATGAAGAAAGAGGAGCTGATGAAACGAGAGAGAATGAGCTTGAGCTGAATATAAAAAAACACAGGGAAGAATCTTACACAAAATGTACACACAGCACAAGAATAAACTGAATGGGAGCAACCAGAGAACATAAACAACAGGGAAGAAACAGAGACATAAAGAAATCCAAAAGCACAAACACCTACGGACCATGACAACGACGTTGTGAACAGTGCTTTTCACATTTGTGCCATTTAACATGCTTTCATCTAAAGTAAGCATTGTAGCTCTTGCTGCCTGATGCACTGCTGTAGAGTGAACCATCGCGTTTTCTTCCAGGATTGCTCTCCAGTCATCTTCATTCGCCATCAACTTCTGTCAGTTTCACTGTCCCTGCTGAAAAACTGTGATCTGCCACCACCATGTTTCATCATTTCACTGCCAGGATGGTGTGTTTAGGGTGACTTGTAGCGTTAGCTTTCTGCTACACAGAGCCTTTTTACAAGTAGGCTACAAACTCTTTCTTCCACAGGTTCTCTGTATCTCGCATGAAATCACAGTAAAATACAATGCAGGCAGAGACAGCTATGTTACAAAATTAATGCTTTTACAAAGTACTGTAACAGAGTAATATGAAATAGTATTTCAGATGATTCTTTTTCTTTCTTCGAACATTTATTTCATCCTTTAAACTTTGCTATTTTTAATAGCTCTACATTAACCAACACCAAGACTAGACAGAAAAGTTCAAAAGACCTTCAGATCTTCAGTGTCAAAGATTACAAGAACATCAGGCTCCTTGAAAGCAAAGTTATATAAAAAAAAAAAAAACAGGCAGTAGATTAAATTTTTGCAATCCAGTTTAAATTTATACAATCCTGTTTATTTGGAGGCTGAGGGAATGGCAGCCTCCCA
Source organism: Fundulus heteroclitus (assembly GCF_011125445.2). NCBI lineage: Eukaryota > Metazoa > Chordata > Actinopteri > Cyprinodontiformes > Fundulidae > Fundulus > Fundulus heteroclitus. Next base: position 20,656,048 of record NC_046369.1, on the reverse strand, counting down.
CCAGACATGTTGACAGTTATCTAACACCTTGAGGCGGAGCAGATTTTCAGTGTGACACTGGGCAGAGAGGGGGGTTGAGAATAGGGTCAGAGTGAACTTGTGCGTTAGATAGTAAAGGATTAAGCTTTGTCTCAACTGCTGTGCAGAAAATCTGCTCTGAGATCTTCATGAATGTGTAGTTAAAAATCCGGGTCAAGGTTTAGTGTATTTTCAGCCGTCTGTAATATGAGTGTGTGTTTGAGCTGAGGCTTGACGACAAGTAAAGCAGATTTAGACTCCGAGCGTGTGTTGGTTATGTTTGGAGAACCTCCAGTTACGCTCATCTATGACATCAGTCCACAAGCAGGGTGTGTATGAGTTGGTTAGCTTTAAACCTGTGCAACATATCACAGCTGTAGACGAACATAAAACATTAAAACGCTTCATATAACATATCAAGCAGCATACACATGTCTTTGAGAGCTACGAGAGCTCAAAAGTGTTGAAGTTATTCAACATTTAATGTGACATTTATCCTGCACAACTAAAAGAAACAAGAGTGCAATAACTGGAGTGTATCTTTAAATGAATACTGAATTTCTGTTGTCACAACACTCTTTATTTCACTAATATTTTGGCAAACTTAATTCTGAACTCTGGCTCCTCTATTCGTTTTCTTCTCATAAAGTTTTTCATTTGTTGATTCTGTTGTATGGCTGGAAACAAACAGTGATGCTGATGCTAAAATTATAGAAAATTGCTGAAGGTTTTGGGCTAAAAACCTCATTTAGCATTTCTACAAAAATACTTGTTCCATATAAAGAAAAAGTAATCCCAGAACATGATGCTGCCACCACCGTGTTTCACTGGACATGATGTTGATGAGTGGTGATGTTTTAAGCATGAATCATAAGCATTTTTCTCTTGGATTGGACAAGATATATGGCACAATATACGTATATGGAAAAACTTCTCAGTCTATTTATCAAAGTCCAATTTTTTTCCCCGTATTTCAGTTCTCATTTAAGCCTAAAAGTCAAGACAAACATGAAGGCAAGATTACCCTAACTCTTGTCTGATCAGTCATTATAGCCTCCACACTGTGACCCTGAACAGCATGAAATTCATTAAATAATAATAAAACTAAATTCAAATTCTAAGTTTCTTATGAAATAAACCATAAACTTTCAACCTCTGGCGAGTCCCACCTGTGTAGTAATCCTTGCTGGGCTGTTTTGCACTTATAAAATGAAATATCTTAGTAGATTCAGTCCATAGATAAATCTCTAACTTTGGGATTTACATATGATTTGCTTGTTTAAGCCCTTCCACACAGTGTGTTACAGATTCTGCACTCCTCAAACCTAAATGTTAATAAAACCGCAAAGATTCCTTTTAGGCCTAAAAAGCATGTTTTTTCCCTCCAGAAATCTATTTTTGCACAAAAGTCTTTCGCAAAACCAAGTCAGAAGAAATGTCTCCTTGCAAACCAGCAAACCGCTGCAGTTCTGAGTTCAGTCTAAGAACTCCATGTCATTTACATTTTTCATAACTTTTTGGTTCTGCAACAACGTATGGTCCTATAAAAAGTTTGTTTTATCTATAGGTAAATACGATATTTGGATCCAAGTGTTGCTTAGATTGAGCATTTGTGGTCATTTCTACTCATATAGCCCAGCTTCTGTAATTGTAATAAATGTAACTTTAACATCTTCTAAGGACCCTTTTCACTTTCTGAGAGAAAACCCCTGTTTAACCTCGTGTGCACTTTTACATTTTCCTCCCTGTGACGGCGGATAAAACGTGCAAATCCAAGGCCGAGTCATCTCTACAGCAGCTAGTATGAAACAGATGCCGCACATCTTAAATAGAAAAAAAATTATAACAAATACATGAGATTTTCTGCAAAAGTTTAGTATCTTTGTATTCTAATTTTCTGGACATTATTGCAAGACAGAAATCAATTAGCTGACCGCTCTTTCTAATGGGGGGTGGAGGGGGGATTCATTTCCCGACACTTTTAAGCAACCCGATAAAAAAGCAGACACAGGTTTACTGAAGACTTTAATGATGGAAACGTTCAAATGAATTAAGCATTCATTGCTATGTAACAGGACTGAATGGTGAACAAACCATCAGAGAGGACCAACTCAGAACAAAAGCCTGTGAGGTTGTCAGACCTCAGCAGGGGGAGTGGCTGACATGGAGTGTTTGCATGGTACAGTACATCATGACAATAAATTATGTGATATTGTGAATTTCTCTGAATTGATAAGTACGTTTAGAAGATCAACATTTTTAATCTGTTTCCCCCCCCCCCCCCAAGTGACAGCTGATACATCCAGATGTGCCACATCAAAATTATGGAAAAGTCTTTTTAGTAAAATGTTGCCAGGATGTTATCCAGTTTATTTATTTGTCATACAGTCCACATGGATGCTTGTTTAACAAGAGGTATTCTGGGAACAGTTTCCTTGGTACAGCAAAAATTATTTTCAACAGGTCTTTACTGTCTTGCAGTAACTATCATGTTACATCAAGCTCTACTGTACAATCAATTTACAGTTTTACAAAGAACTGAAAACAAATGCGGTGCCCTTTATTATTTTTTTTATTATCTTATCAAATGGGACGCGCGATCACAGATGAACTCCAAAAGAGCTAAATCTGATATCAGACTCACCTTCAGAACTAAACAACAACAAAACAACGTATCTGCATTCATGGCCACCAAACCGCAGAGCCTACAGAGTCTCTCCTAGGGTCAAGGAGGAATAATGGGAATGCTGGACAAATGAGTGGAGTAGAGACCAGAGAAGACTTGCATAGTACTATTGAAGGGGCGATCTAGCCTTTCGGAGCGGTGTACTGCCGCAGGAGTGAGGAAATTGCGCTGGATTCAGTGACCTCCTCGGGTAGAGAGCCCTCCATGTCTTTGATGGATGGGTCAGCGCCGCTGTTGAGGAGGAGCTCTACGATGTCAGCAAACTCACAGGCAGACGCTGGGAAACATACAGGAAGTAATGAAGCAGAGGTTAGGAGCAGAAACCATGAGGAAGAGGAAAAATAAAACAATTAAAACGACATACAGTGAATTAGTTCAGAGGGCTGGTCATGCTGTGCAAGAACAGAGAAATGTGTTCTCTCTCTCTCTCCCAGGGCTGCTAAAGAAAAATGACTTAATTGTGTCCTTGCAGGCCTGGTTTGGGAGTTGTTGCAGCTTGATGTTCACACATCATCTGGGCAGAACAGTCTGCAGTCTGACAACTATACAAACTCTGCAGAGGGAAACACCTGTGAGGACTTCCTAAGATTGATGCAATTTAGTTTTTGTGAAACATAAAATGTCCTAACAAGAAACACCTTTGTTCTTGCCCCCAATATATATTTTTGCTCATTTTGAGCATGTATTGGCCCTAACTTTAGACCCAAAAATATTCAAAGCAGTGATTTAACTTACAGAGGTGGAAAGTATTACTTCTTCGAAAAAAAAATGTAGGATGGGGGTGGAACAATTTAACTTAAAACAATCCTAAGCAGTCACACAGTCTGGTGTTTTCCTCCATATGCCATAAAGAAAAGTTATGCTTCAGCATGTCATCAGTAGAACTGTTACAGAACTGAAATATAAAAGAAAATCACTCCTATGTGGATGAAAAAAGAATTAAAGGGGAAGTCCGGTCAACAAGGAAAAATCAGGGTATCATTAGCTATAACTAAAACTAATACGTTTGTGGTTATTTAATGAACTTATCTTTAATCAATAAGAAAATAAAAACATAAATTGTCGTCTGAATCACTGTGTATGGGGGCTGACATTACTGCCCATATTTGGGCAGTAAGGGGCGTTTGACATCACATCCTGGGGCGTGGAAAAGCGGAAGCGGCGACAGCATTTCTCTCCGCTTTCCATGCAAAGTCAATAGGAGCCGTTCTACACAGCTGCAATCATCAATAATTTTTTCGGATTTCCAGAGGACTTCACCGCTGACATTCCCACGAGCAATTGCTAAAGGAACAATGCCCACGTACATGGCCATCGGATGTTCCAACACAACTGGTAAAAGTGGAAAAAACATTGCTTATTTCAACACAGTCACTTCAGCGATCTCTCCTCCGCTGTGTGTGTGTGTGTGTGTGTGTGTGTGTGTGTGTGTGTGTGTGTGTGTGTGTGTGTGTGTTTGTGTGCGCGCTCCACAGCTCAAAGCCGTGCTGCGCGGAGCGCGCACATACACACACACACACACACACACACACACAGGCGTGTATAGATATATTCTGTAGGACCCGACTGAGTTTGCAATGGAAAAAGGTGCGCTGGATTCCGTCAAAAGTCCGGTTTCTGTCAAGAAACTCTTCTAAAACATCCATATCGCTATCAGATGATGATGACTCCACAGAACTCTCATCACTGTCACTAAGTACTTCATCACTCTCTGCTTCGTACAGAGCACCAGCCCTCGCCATCTTGGAAAATAGTGCGCGTGACAAACAGAGCGTTGAAACTTGCTCAACAGCGGGTCCGCCGAGTGACGTCAAAAAATGGGAGGTGACAGTACTATTCTTGACCAAGATGGATTCCTCCAAATAAACATGATTAAATGAGAATTATTATTAATTAAAAAAACTTATAATTTTTTGCACAGTATGTAGTAGTTTTATATTTAAAGTACTTTCAGCAGTTTGAATTCTGATTTTGACCGGACTTCTCCTTTAAACAGACTGAATAACTTACACAACTCTTGACAAAAATGTGAGGAAAAAAAGATTTTATATGTCTCACCACAGAGCCTTTTAGTGAATAGTTAGTAAACACGTGTTTAAATAAACAGGAAGTCTTGAAATTAGTGAACCAGTAATTGCCTTAATCAATTTCCGTTGCAATAAGGAACAAGAGAATATTGATTGGGACATCTTTACACGTAAGAAATATCTAGAGACGTCTGCGTGGAGTCTTAATTTCCCAGAAAAAACCTTTTCCTGTATATTTTGTCAATACACGGCCAACAGGAAACTCACTGAGAAACGTTACAAGGAGAAATATCAACAAGTCATATAACAACAGAGCATAAACATGCTAACATTAGACTAGCGCTACAGCAGAGAGATCCAGGTGAAATCATCGCCAGCAGGCTTGAGTTTATTCAAGACGGCAGCTGTATTTGTCATGCCAGATGTATTCTTGAAAATAGATAATAAAGACATGCAAGTTTTAGGGTTGCATCTGAACTTGACCTAGATAACACTGTGTTTAGGGTCACATTGGACTCTGTCGGGAGAAAATACTTTTTGCAGTCAAGTAAGACTAACATCCTGAACAAAAGTGTGTTGGTTGAAACAGCATTTTATTAACTGGAATCTAGTATTGCACTAAGACTCTTGCCACATTTATTTTGTTCTTGGAAGTTTGGCTGGAATAACGGCGAGCACGAAAGATAAAAAGGCTCTCTAAATCAAACAGGGGTATGAATCATTTTATTTTTAGATACATTTTCTGAAACTGCAATAGTTATGAAGTTAGACTTTGCACTCGTTTTAAGCTGTAGTGGTGGTAGGTTTCCTGCTTTAAGTAAACATGCCAAACACCTTTTTCTATGGTTTAATACAGAACATGTGCGGCTGTGCAGTTAATGAAAAGCCCATCTGCAGACCCTGCACTGCCACAGACCTGGACCTGAGCCTCCTTGCAACACTTCATTTCTGCCCCATTGGCAATTTGTGGCCCGCTAAAAGGGTCTTCTCTTCTCTCTCTCTCCCTGTTTCAATGCAGAATAAAGGGGAGAAGGGACAGCTTGCACTTTCTTAACCCAGTTAGTGAATCCCTTCATTCCTGATGCACCTCTATACCCTGTGGCACCCCCCCCCCCCCACCTCCACCCCCACCACAACCACCTCATCTCCTCTCTCCCTTTCTTGTTGTGAGTGCTCTTCTCTGTCGGTATCAATCGCAGGCCCCTTTTAAAAAAAGCAGACTTTGTGCTGTGCCACGTTGCTGATGTCAGCAGCTGCGGTGATTGACAGCCAGGCCTTTTAACCTGCAGCCCAGAGGTGGCTGACGGGCCTGGATGCTGGTGGGCGTCCAAGAGCACGAGATGTGATGATACATCGGAATGCATGCGGGCGCGCAGGAAAATGGGAGTGCGCGCTCGCATCGCATTTGCGAATAAGGCGGTGTGCGAAGTGCTAAAAGCCGCCGATCCAGACTAACGAAAGCGGGCTGTTTGTCGTTTTTTTTTTTAACATTTTTATCAGCTATGCTTACAGCCCTCCTCTATAGTCGCTCTAAACTGTATTTTATCTGGCCTGCCGCGTGTGCGCGTGGCGGGTGTCTCGGCTGGGCCTTGAGCCGTAAAAAGTGGCCAGCCCTCGGGGGAGCAGTAGAGGAGGAGAACAATTTATGGTGAGCAGTAAACCCTCAATTAATCACTTGCCAGCCACTGTTGCCCTGTGCAAAGAGAGGTAGGAATGAATTTTCATTCTCTGCTATTTGTCTCTTTGAGTTCATCGCTTATGTTTATTAGTCATCTTTTTATACCATATCCTCAGGGGCTGCTCTGATGAGTGCATGTATAGATGTGTGTGTGTGTGTAGCTCGCTGGTAGGTGATGCAACATGCCCACTCCAACGCCACAAAGCTGGAGGACAGATGGCGCAGCAGGACATGCACACATATATATATACGCTCATAAAGAGGCTCAGAGGACGTGAGCACCGCCCATCGGGGACACGTGTGTTGGGGCATGAGAGGGTCAGGGGAGTCTAAGGACCACTGCTGATTTCCTCTGGGAGGTCTGGCGATTATTACACGCACACAGGACGGCGTACACACACGCAGCCAGGGAGGCACAGGCGCGCATACACACCAAAAGGACACATGCGACCACGAGAATGAAACGGGGAAGAATCCCACAGACTCGGTGGGGTGAAAGAAAAAAAAAAGGTGTGGAAAATTAAGATGACGAATAGAGCGGAGAGAGTTGGAGGAAAAGATGATAAATCTGGGACAGAGGCAGACAAAGAGTGGGTGTGTGCGGAAAACAAGCTGCTGTACATAAAGGGAGGACACATGCAGACAACATAATCATGACAATGTACTTTTTTCAATCGCTGAGATGAATAGAAGGGGCCTTCTTACCATAATGTAGTGCTGTCTGTCCTTCATTATCCTGAAAAAGGCAACAAAAAAACAACAACAAGTTTTTACTTCAGCAGACCCATGACAGAGGAGCAATAAAATACTCCAGAGTGAGCAAATTTAGAGAATAATCAGGGAGAGATGCCAAAGCTGCATATTTGCATGACATATAGTAAAAAATTTGGAGCAGTCGATGTCTATACAGACGTTTTAGTTCATGATGCAAATGTCTTGCCCTTCTTTTAAGCCAAGGCATAAAGCTTTCTTTTTTGAGTGGCTTACGTTACCCTATGGTATCTCTGTAGTTATGTTCATATGCCCCAAGGAGGCTGGAGGACGTACTGACCACCTTATTTCACTTTATTTTCTCCTGCAATGCTCCTCTTATTCGTTATTGCCGCCATTGACTTTAGATTCTTATTTTGTTTTACTCTCCCACGGACAGGGATGTCCAACTACCACCCTTAGAGGTCGGTGCTTTGCAAGTTTTAGACATGTCCCTGCATGAACACTTCCTCAGTGTGTCACAAACTTCTGCAGAGTTTGGGTTTTGAACCATTGATTGGATTCAAGTGCGCTTAACCAAGGAAAAATCCAAATGCAGGACACCAGCCTTCAGGAATGGTCATAGATCATTGCAATAGAAAGTACTCCACGCTCAGTGCTTCTGCATTTAGCCAGAAATTAGGTGTCTTAGAGTCTCTTTCCTGGGCAAAATCATTAATTTAGCTGTTGTTGACATTAATTCTGTGCAGGTCTGGGTGATATAACGCATATTTAAAGTGTAATGCACTTTGTGCCGTATGTGATGTCTAAATTGACAATATTGTGAGTATTTGAGTATCAATTTCCATAGCAACCACCACCTGTCTGCATCTAACTGATACATCCAGTATCAGATGTTGGATTAATAGGCAGGCACCATCTTTGTGAATAAAAAACAGAGAGGTGATAGAAAAAACGGGATAGAAAACGGGACTTTTAGGGTAAGAGAGATTTTAGCTTGTCTCCATCAAAACTGCTTAGGTTTAAGGAAAGCAGATGAAATGAGAAAAAGATGATAAAATGTACAGTGCAACCTGAAATAAGTACTTCCTCTGTTTAAAAGGATGGTCATCCAGATTAAAATTCCTGAAAATTGGTCAGAATTTGTATTTATGCTCTTGGCTGTTTTCAGAGTTTATCTGTGTTTGACAGGTAATAGTCAGATCCTGTCTCAGGTTAGCAACTCAGTGGCCTGATTATTGATCAGAGGGATCTATATTTGATCTTAGGTCATGACTTATGGCTCGCTTTTGCAGACACGTTCATCAGTCTGATGTACTTTTTTCACAATGAGGAGACAAAGCGCAGCTTTGTTTTGGAGCTGAATTTTTTAAAGATCACATCTAATGCTCGGTTGAGTGGAAAAAAAAATGCTGCAAATTTTGTTGCCTCTGTCCTGCTATTAAATGGACATCTGAGAGTCTAACTTACCGTTTGCATCTGCATTAGAAAATTGCACATTATATACATCACATGAAATGCGTGTATGTATATATATATATATATATATATATATATATATATATATATATATATATATATATATAAGGCCATGTTGCCTGGCACTAATTCAGTGTAGTCTTTGTTTTTCTGTATAATATATAACACTCCCAAACCAGCGCCTCGCTTTTTGCATCTTATTTCTGTTTGTCTGCAGGTTTCTTCCTGTTAAAAGAGCTAGACTCAATGCCAGAAGGTATGCAGAATGTATGGAACTGTCTCGCGGCAATGGTGCTGTGCCTTTAAAACAATACAAATGGCTCTTGTGGTCAAAAGTTCAGAGGTGGCGATATAATTCTCGTATAAATTGTTTGACTGGGGACAGGGATGGGGAAATATGTTTGTGCACAGGTGTAAAGAGACAGAATATACAAGAGGCATCATAATCAACAGATTCAATTCTTAATCGCCGCTTCAGATTAAATGGTGTTCAATGGATCAAACTGTTGCCACTTGGTTCGAGAAATGAAGCCCTTCTAGAGTGTTTTCGGATCGGGGGGAGGGGGGGGTGTCAAGTAGTGATCGTTTGCTGTGATGGAGTGGACATGGCATACAGTCTTGCTTCTCTCAGTTTAATGTAATATACTTGCACCTCACACTTATTTCTCTTTGTTTTGAGGTTTCTTTAACTTTCAACTGGTCAGGCTTTTCTGTGAGACCATGCATATCTACCATGAAAACCAAATGTTATTAAGAGTCCGCTGTAGGCCCTGTGATAACATCTTCTCCAACAGTTTTTGGAGACTTCTCTTAGCATCTTGCGGCCTGCTTTCACGGTGAACTCGCTTGGATAGCCACTCCTGGGAATAGAGGAAGTTGCTTTGAATGTCATCCACCTCTCCACATTTTCTATACAGTGGAAAAGCTGATTTCAGTTTCTTTTGACACCTCTTTCAATTCCTCAACAGACATAAACTGCTAGAATCTTCTTTCTGAAGGTCTCAGAAAGCTCGTTTGATCTCACTAAGGTGCTTGCCCTTTGGTTTAATCAGTGCGAACCGTTCTCAGAAAACCGAAGATGTTCTAAACATGTACACCTAATCTGATGCACCTTCAATGCACCTTCAATTATTCCTTACCAGAAATCACACTTTACAGAAATTCTGCAAGATATTTTTACGTTATTATTATTACTTCAGTTTCTTAGCATTGTTAAATTTGATATTAAATGCCAATTTCTAAAAAAACTGTTTCAGAAATACTCAAGAGCTGTCGTAAACTGTCCTCTTTTATTCATTTATTTACAGGACTGTGTTCCTTCTACTTTCCCCCCCTTTTCTTTAACCCAAACATCCTCCTTTCTCACTCTCGTTCTTTCAGTCTTCTCTTTAGTTTGGTGTCCTTCTTTTCCACCAGCTTTTTCCGACTGAGACTCCGCGCATAGTGATCCTATTGTTGTGCTTCTCCTCGTCTCTCAGGGACAGCACTTTGGGGACCTGCTGATTGGATTAGAGCTTGGTATTCCCTCTGGGTGGATTTCAAAACACAGATGTGAATCACCACCAACAAGGAAAGCGGTGCAGTGGTTTAACCCAGAACACAACGCTGTCTGTATGCAGGTAAAAAATAAATAAAAAATCACAACTTAAGATGATGTGCGCAAATAGTTCCTTTGCCCTTCTGTTAGGATACATTTAAAGCGGAGGAAAGTGCCTTAGAATGTCAGATTTTAAATAAATCTAACTGGCATGAAGTATTGGATATAAATGTAAAATTTCAGCAACAATAAAAAAAAAGTAGTCGTCAAAAACAAAGCTCAAACAGTGAGGTAGAAATTTAAAAGCTAAAAGGGGGCTAAGTCAAATAAACAGAAAGTTAAAAAAAAACACAACTTGTGATGTCTTAAAGACAAAACACACAGGACTTTTTTTAGCTTTTTCATACAAAAAATTAGTGATATTGAAGGATTGTGTTTACGCTTGCAAAGGACTATAATGTATGTTGAGCATGGTAGTGAAAGTGCAGCCTAAAGCCTTCTTGCATGCTTGTGAGGGTCATTCTCAGCAAACCCTAATGCCCCTGGATCCAGGAAGGAAGCTTGATGGAATCACAGGAAATTGGATTGTCTTCCATTTGCTTTGGAAGCAGACACTCCCCCTCCAACCCTCTTACCTGCAGTCAACATCCCCCACCCCTCGCTCTCCTGTCTCCGGTGCGCCCCTGTTCCCATCCCATTATGGGAGCATCCAGCACCAAACCTCTGCTTTTACATGTCATCCAAAGTTTCCTCGTGCAAAGCAGAAACGCCAGGCTGGATGTCAGCAGAGAGCTCAATAAAGTACAAAAGTGGCAGAGGAGACCCAGCCCAGACTGGTAGTGTGTCGCCCCAATGGGGAAGGAGGGGGGCGGGAGCAATATGCTTAGAAGCTGCATGGATCTATCAGTGTGATTACTGTTTTGCTGAATTCAGGTTCCACTAATCTATCATTTCTACCACTCAAATGATGTGAAGCAAGATGAATGTAAGGAAGAGAAAGTGAATTAATGGGATATAAAGAGAACCCATGCTGTTTTGTTCTTTAGCGGATAGAAAAAGGAATCCCTGTAACTAGTCCAAAGTTGTTTGAAGAAAGTGAGGAGCAAAGAGACCAAGTAATCATTTTAACTTCAAGGAATGTTTTCTGATGAGATTATTCTAAAAGAGCAAGAACAGCATTGCTTTTGTTTTTTTTGGGGTTTTGGAGATTTTTCACGGCTTTACTGGCTGGCTTTTTTTTAACACAGTAGGCTGAAAGGAAGGGGGGGTGGAAGAGGGGGAAGACATGCGGCAAAGGACCGCGGGTCGGAGTCAAACCCGGGTTGACCGCGTCGAGGACTTTACATGGGTACATATACATGCCTCCATACATGTTCATACAACTGTAACTTAGGCCAGCAGGATAAAAGTTTTAGAAATCTGTTCAGCTGTATAATTAGACACAAATATGCTGGCAAATATGTGATTTTTAATTAGAGTTATGATTGTGGCTTAAAATGTTTTGTTCATTCTTCCTTTTCATATTGAAATCATTCAGTTGTGGTCTATATAAAGTGGAAGGGCATTGGTCTGAATCCCTTGTTAATTTACCCCCAAATTCCCCCTTTTACATTTTTACTTGTCCACTTGTAGCTTTGGCATCCTTCAGCTTGGCCTATATAATCACTGACCTTGCTTAGCAGTTTCACAGCAAATACTGTGGCCTAAGTGTTAAAAAACGTAATAGAAAGCAAAGAAACTCAACAGCTTGAAAAATATGCCCCAAACAGAACATAGGTAGATATCTATGCAGCTCCTGGAAAGACTACATTCAGATTTCCTGCACTCCTGCAGACTCTTTTTTTTAACATATTGTAAAGCTTCACAGCACTATAACTTAGAAATGTTTGATGTAAATTGCACATAGTTGTCACTGCTATGAAACTGACTGAAATACTTTGCAAAAACCTCCGCAGTGACTCAGAAATAATTTTGCTCCATCAAATAGTACAACATGCAAACGCTCTATCTGCACTTATGAAAATAAACTTAATCTTGGCATGTTGAACGCTTGGACTGGCTGCCACGGTAGGACTGTCTGACCTAATAATTATTGTACCAAATGTTGGAACTCCAGACTCTTAAATATGGAGCTTTCATTGTACATTTTTAAAACTCATTTAAAAACGTACTTTTACACACTGGCCTTCAAACCAACTGAGATTTTACTTTACTTAATTTTTCCTGGTAAGATTTTTATCTGTATATGCATTTTTTATTGTGTTTTTTAGCAAGTTTCTAATTTATTATTTTGTGCTTAGTTTTTCCATTTTATGGAATCATTTTCTTGCTTTTGATGTTCAGCCCTTTGTGCCAGCTGTGACTGGTGGTAAAGTGCTTATAAATAGAGGTGATGATGGTTCAAATCTTAGCCCGAGATGTTCGATTATTAATTAGGCACATTTTACACTTCTCATCTGAATATTCAAGCACTACACAAAACAAAATTTGACGTTATATAAAATGTGGTTAATTTTTCCACATTTAGACCACAGACATGGCCAGAATTTCTGGCAGAAACATACGTTGGTAAGACGAGGGACATGACAGAGTGAAGACATTATCCAACATCAAACAGTGACATAACTTGATGATGAGTAAATAGATATACTTAAAAAGCAAAATCTGACTTAAACAGGTGTATAGACTCTCTCTTGTGTCCATGTTTGTCCAAAAAAAAATTAATACAGAGGTTATAAGTTGCACACAAAAGAAGGGTAAAGTGTGGAAAAAGGGTTCACAAGAAAGCAACTATAACAAAATATATTAGAAATCAAAATTGGTTTGAAAGTAATGTGAACAGTTTACACAAACAAAATAGCCTTTTTATAAGTTTATGAGACGTATTTAACACTGTGTGGCTTGTAATGCCTTTAAATGATAGCCAAGACAATACAAACTGCAGCCATTTTAAAACCTATGTTGGGATTTGAGTTTCTTGATGTTTTTTTCTGAAAGCATAAATAAGTAACAATAATAATAATAATAATAATAATAATAATAATAATAATAATAATAATAATAATAATTTAGATCATAATAATACAGACAAATGTTGGGACATTCAATAATCCTGATACATAAACATAATGAGTTTATCATTAAAATATTTTTTGTTACTTTGTAAGTTATTTATATGTTATTAAAATGCTACATAAATGTATTGCAGTAGCATAAAAATGGTGACACATATGACTTATGAGTAGAAAATGTATATGCTGCTTAAATTTGACATAAATATCTGAACTAATTTAGAGAATGACTAATACATTTAACTGAACCTGTAGGCTGTCTAATGGGAGAGTTGTTTTTATATTGTTTAGAGGAAAAAAACAAAGATTTGGTTCATAGTTAGTGTTATAAAAATAACAAATAAAATGTTTTTTTTTTAGGTACTAACTAACAAGGTGGAATGGCGGCACACATACACGCCTATCTAAGTACAGTCATTTTTCCTGTAGCTCTCTTTTCTTAGCTCATTTTTCTTTGTCGCAGTAAACTTTCTTTGGTTTTCTTTTTTTCCTCCCTTCCTTACCCGCCTCCTCCTTTTCTCCTCCTGCTGCCCCTGACAGCAACATTAAACAAGTAGGGAAAAATGAACAAGCAATTATGATTTATGATCAATGCATGCAGCAGCTGCTGACTTTTATAATGACAGTGGTCGGGGGGAGGGAGGATGAATGTGTGCGCGGGGTGGATGAGGGGGAATCAATAGGGGACTGGGATCATTGGTATGCAGATTCCAGCAGATAGGGTTATGACGAGTAGGTGCCATTAATCAGAAAGCCGAACACAGATCGGGATGGAAGAGATGATACTCCTAAAGGGCATCACAAGTAAATCCACAGCAGCTACTATTGAACCAAAATCAAAACTCAGACACAATACGCATAAAATACAGAAATCTGAGCCAAATATACCATTTATGCATGTGGCCTCCAGTTTTTTTAATGATAATTTGTCTGATGAAGCTATTGTAGGCACATTTAGTGCTCTTTATTTTACCCTCTTATTTTTGTCAGTCTTTAAATTAGGCCGATGCTTTCAAGGGAAAAAGTGATTTAATTAACATTCACCTTTTTTTGCTAAGTCAGATTTTTACCAGTTTTATATGCTTTCTTCTTACGTTGTTTTCATCAAGAAAGTTTACTCTCCTAAAACTAACATTAGCTATATATGGTCGTCATTAAAAGCACAATTAGACTCAACAGATTTTGTGCTGATTGCAAGAAAGCCTTTAATTTTGATACCGGATCTTCTGTGCCTCACACTGAGGGTTTGAAAACACTTGGACATAAAAGAGACGCAAAAGGTTTTTTAAGGTCTGACATCAAATTTCAGATTTTGTCTGCTTCACCCCAGCTAGCTGAAAGATATCCCCACGCAAGGTTTATTCAAAGCAACAGGCTAAGGGCATGAAGCAGGAGAACAATTCCCATGCGTGTTTTGTCTGTGCACATTTAAATGGAACTGCATTAAAATAGGTTACGAGCTGCACTATCAATAAGTCACATCCAAACGTATAGTAAACCTGCCGATGCTAGCTAACAGTTCAGCGACCTTTCGAAAACACTGCCGACAAGTGCAAATCATCAGCCTGTTAAAGATTTTGTATTCCAGAAAATATGTTCAAAAGTAAAGAGAGCTTTGCACGTTTTGTGTGCTCCAAACTTTATAGTAGCTTTCTTAACTGCATTTACTTTTACTTTTGTCTTTGGCATTTCTAATGAAGCTCATTTTCTGTTGCTTTAGGACTAACTTTAGATTATATTAGCTTGTTTTTTCACTACTATAAACTGTGTGTAACACTGTCTGTGTATTTACCATTGTCATACCCAAATTTCAACATTGTGGGACAATAAGGGAATTTGTTCTCTTAGCATAGTTAACCTCCATGTTATGGCACATATTAAGGCTATCTTGCTGGAACTCAGATTGGGACAAAATTCACACACACACACACACACACACACACACATATACATATATATATATATATATATATATATATATATATATATATATATATACATATACACACACACATACATATATATATAGTTATATACACACACACATATTATATATATATATATATATATATATATATATATATATATATATATATATATATATATATATATATATATATATATAGTACTGATCTGAAAGAAAACTTTTGATCGGGACATCTCAACCCTAACCACAACTTTTACTGGAATAATGTTACGCACCTACAATGCGATTGCGAAAGTAGGTTTGGCATTTTCTTGCGCATGAATTTACCCTTTGTATTTGTCTGCAGTTATCCTGCTGGTGAGCGTCTGAAAGACCCCCCCTCTTAAAAGGATCTGGGGCCAGCTGTAATCAGATTTAGGCATCTGTCTGTGTGCAGGGAGAGGTGAGTTTACCATTCAGCATGTGAGCACTGCCACCCACGGCCAGATTAGCCTGACACCAACTCCCTGCCCTTCACGTGTTCAGTAAGTGTCCTTCATTTGCCTGGAAGTTCGCCCTGCCCCCTCTGACCCAAAGCAGCGGTGAGAAACACAACTTCTAGGAATAAAACAGTAATATTCTGTTGGATGTTTAGGATACTTTCAGTGTCTTGATGGAAAATGCCTCACACTAAAACCTCTGTCCGTCTAGGACAATAGCAATGGCTTATTTAGGGCAGATTCATCGAGAATACCTTGTACACGCCATTAGGTTTGGACCAAACAAAAGGAACTGCTTATTTAAAAATCAGATTTCTAGCTCTGTTTTTCCTTCATGCACATCGTCTCCCCCCACATGTTTCTCTTCCCCCTCCATGTCACTGAGCTTGCTTATCCTCATGGGACACCTTAGCCTCCATTAAAGCCATCAAAAGAGGAGGATAGGGCTGAGGCTCAGAATTAACCCCACCAGAGGCCCCGTCTGTCCTCCTGCGGCTCATCGATGATGTTTAAAAAGAAATATATGAAATAAATAAATACATAAAAGAGTGTAATATGAAAATCAATGCCAGCAGCGGGGGCTGTGGCTGAGGCATTTGGAGTGAGGGACTCATAAAGCTGAGTACTGCAGGAGACTGATGGAAGGCAAAACACTTACTTTGTTTATTCTCTCTGCTCGGCCCCATCCCCTCCCCTGGCTGTCTGAATCCAGCTCGCACTCCCTCACTCTGCCCCCTCTCTCTGTCTGAAACAGTCGAGGACAGCTTTAATGCTCCTGACAATTTATGTGGATGGTTAAGAACGATGGAAATCAAATAGTTGAGTGTAGGGAAGGCCCAGTGAGTGGCCAATAAGAAAGAAACAACAGCTGATGATGGCAAAGAGGACTGTTACCTGCTAGAATGGCTCTTTAGGCTGCACTATTACTGTCAAGTTGCTGGCTCTTTTCTGAGTGCTCATATTATAGATTCATAACTGTTTCTGTGTCTGATAGGCGCTTTTAACACAGCTTGGCAACAGCTTTTTCATTTCATCGAGTTGGACTAATGTGCAGCAAGTACTAAATATGAATCCCATAAGAGCAGCTTATAGTGTGACTTATAAAATGTCAAAGGCGGTGTGAGGTGGAAGCTGTGCCTTTTGTGTGTCTGTATGAACTTCTACAGAGGTATGTTTTCATTCCTACCTGCTAGGAAAGACTCGTCTTAATCATTTTCCAAGTGGAAGAGCCTGTAAAAGTAATATCGCCTGGAAACCAGGATAGGAAATGGGATTTGCTTGCAGAACTGCAGGCAATCTTTGAAAATAAATACGACAGTCAACCAAAAAGAGAGTATAGATGGACAATTTGGACTGAACACAATAATTTCTGAAATTTATTGTGAAGTTGATTTAAAAAAATAAAATTAAAAAGAATTTGCTTTATTTGCTCTAGCTCCATCTTTAATGGAGTTAGCTCCATCTTTAATGGAGTTAGAGCCTCACAAATTCCAATATTAGTCTAAAAATAGGTGTCTTTCCAAAATAAGTTACATCAAGTAGTGTTACTAAACAATAGTTAAATAATTTGAAAATTATAGCATTAGTTATGCACTCATGGATCAAAGTACCTAAATCATAGTTTATGGTTTAAACCTTGCAAATCTCCTCATTTAAATATTACAGTGACTATCAAACAATAAGTAATAACGCAAATCTTTTATTTTTCTCTGTATACAACAAACAATATTATTTTGCCAATCCCCCAAAAAAAATTATTTCTTGAAATGTTGCCAAAAGGCTGTGAAAACTAAAGCAGGGTCCCCTTCACAATTACCCATATTCCATACTTCTATACTTCTCCACACTTTTGGTCCTTTTTAGCCCAGTCTTACAGTATAAATCGCCTGACGGGTGGATGATTGACACACAGATGGATAGATGGATAAACAGACGGATTGATAAAAGGATAAATGGATGGAGGGGCTGACTGATGGCTGGACAGATGACTGACGAACGGATGGAGCGATGGATGAATAAACAGAGGGCTGGATAGAGGGATAAATTCGACACAAGGGTAGATGGATGGCCAGGGTGACTGAGGGGTGGATTGACAAACAAACAAAAGTACGGGCAGACGGACGGATAAATCAACAGATGGCTCGATGAATAAACATCTTAATCCAAAATAGTTCATGTTTGGTTTTATTTCATTTCCTGATGCAACAAAACCACATTTGATGTTTGCATTATCTCAAGAAAGATGAGATGTTAGCTTCAATTACTTTGTCATGGGGTCGCACAGATATGACTTCATCCACTTGAAGACAGTGGTGCTGAGTTTTTGCAGAGGCTCCCTCCTCTATATCATTATTATTATTTATTTTATTTTATTTTTTAGAACCAGGACATTTCTAAACTTCTACATTTCAGGAGAGGAGCCTCTTGGCATCGCCTGCCGCCTACCAGCCAATGAGAGCACAAAATGTCTATTAAGATCCCTCCATAACACTGTGTTCTCTTTGTACTCTGTGTAGGGATGTCTTGTACTGATTCTTTTGAAGACTGGACTGGCTCACACAAATCCAGCAGTACTAAGTTTTCACAAAGTGGTGAGCAGATGACTTTTCCACTTTTTTACAACATAAAATTTACTGTTTTGTACTATTACAACTGACTACTGAATGGGCTTTTCTAAAAAAATTTCAGCAAAGATAAAGAAAGAAGTATTGTGCTTAAAAGTAGTCACTGCTTAGTCTGCATTTAAATAAGCTGTTATGGATTTTATTTATCTTTCCATGGATCCGTCACATTATTGTGTAGATATTGGCAGATCAATATGCATCAGATTTTTTTTTATTATAATGTTATGGAGAATCTGCAAAGACCAAACAGAGACTTAAACAGAAACACAACTTTTCCAGCCTTAGGTTCCCGCCTACCTACCTTTCTTCTCTTGACCCTTTACATTGGAGAAGATGGGCTGCACTGTTGCTCACACACAAACACACATGCACACACAAACACAATTATGACGAATCTGGCTGGATATTTGTTATGACTGGGCTGACTGAGCCATTAGTTATAGGAGGCAGTGCTGGGAAAGGGGAGGGATACGAATGTGTAATAATGCCTCAGCCGTAGAATTTTAATCAGCCCCCTCGGTGTGTGTTGTGCCGATTTTATCACGCAAACAGTTGACACCAAAGAAGAGGACACGGATGAGAGGATTAGGTCATCTCTGTTTGCAAAGAAACAGGCCGAGGGTTAACGGAACAGCTCATTTGCAAATCAGACACCAGATCAATTTGAAAAAGTAAAAAAAAAAAAAACATATCTTTCAAACATTTTTTAATTAAACATCAAATCGAATTGACTTAATATCGACCAACTTTATTGGAACAATAAAACAAATGTTGATGATCTGATATGATTGTATTCAAACCAAAACAATATGACTTAACACCTAAAATGACAACTTAGTAAATAAGAAGCAGTGGGTCTGATAAGGGCTGGCCGTCTTGCTTGGTTAGTGTGCAATTGTGTGTTTTTGAGACAACATGGTCAAAAACGGCACATCGCTTTATCCTAAAGCCTCCAATATCGGGCGTGCTGCTGTGGTGCAGTGGTTAGCGCGCACAACCCATGTACGGAGGCCTTAGTTCTCGACACTGCCGACCCAGGTTCGGCTCGGACCTGTGGTCCTTTGCCGCATGTCTCTACCCCTCTCTCGTACGCCCTTTCCTGTCAGCCCACTATACGAAAAACGAGCCACTAGTGCCGTAAAAACCACACAAAAATAAAATAAAAAAATAAAGCCTCTGGGTGTATTTGTATATTTAGTTATGTTTGTTTTTGCATTGTGAGTCCTTTGGCATTATCATCTTTGATATGTGGCTATTAGGAACTAAGATAAACAAATAAACTATATCGCCAGACGTATTTGCTTGCCCAGACAAATAATCAAAATCAGGTGCTACAATCCCATCCATGGCCACAGGGGTGTAAAATCAAGCACCTATGCATACGCAGTCTGTTTCTTCAAACATTTGTGAAAGAACGGGTCGCTCTCAGGGGCTGAGGGGATTCCAGGGGGATTCTGTGATAGGACGACCTGTGCACCAAAGTCCAGTCATCAAATATTCCACAGTCAATTGTCAGTGGTATTTTATCAAAGTGGAAGTGATAGGTAATGACAGCAAGTCAGCCACGAAGTGGTCGGCCATGAACATGGCAGTTCATGGATGCTGAGCTGCGCAGTGAGAAGGTTGCCAACTCTCTGCAGTTGCTACAGACCTCCAAACTTCATGATGCCTTCAGATTAGCTCAAGAAGAACATAGAGAGCTTCATGGAATGAGTTTCCATGGCCAAGAAGCTGGATCCCAACCACACATCCCCAAATGATGCACAGCATCGATGCAGTGGTGTAAAGCACGCTGCCACTGGACTCTAGAGCAGCGGAGGCGCGTTCTCTGGCGTGACGAATCACACATCCCCATCTGGCAATCTGCACTGCAAAAAGGGAACTAAAAGTAAGTACAATTTTCTAGAAATTAGTCTATTTTTCATTGATTTGAGCAGGTAAATAAGGCTATTTGCCAATGGGATTAGTAGTTCCACCCCTAAAATAAGATAATTAGATATTCTGCACTTGAAAAATGATGATGGAGATGAATTGTTCCTACTTTAAGGGCAAATAATCTTATTTACCTGCTCAAATCAAGAAGAAATGCACTAATTTCAAGAAAATTTTACTTAATTTTGGTTCCCTTTTTGCAGTGGGTTTAGAGGTTTCCAGGGGAATGGTACTTGTCTGACTGTATTGTGCCAAATATAATGTTTGGTAGATGGGATGTTTTGGTGTGGGGATGTTTTTCGGGTGCTGGGTTTGGCCCTTTAGGTCCAGTAAAAGCTGGATGCTAAAACTCTGAATGCTTCAGCATACCAAGAGATTTTGGATATTTCCATGCTCTCAGCTTTGTGGGAACAGTTTGGAGATGACCCCTTCCTTTTCCAACATGACTGCGCACCAGGGCACAAAACAAGGTCCAAAAATAATTGGATGACCTTGACTGGCCTGCGCTCAATCATGACATAAACCTGACAGAACACATTTGGGATAAACTAAGAGTTGAGACTAAGAGCCAGGCCTTCTCGTCTAACATCAGTGTATGATCGAGCAAATGCAGTCAAACATTTCAATAAAAACACTCCAGAACCTTGTGGACAGCATTCTCAGAGGAGCTGAAGCTGTTCTAGCTGTTCAGGGTGGACTAACATCATATTGAAACATATGGATTAGGAATGGGATGCCACTTCAGTTTATATGCAAGTCAAGGCAGGTAAGTTAAGATTTTTGGTGTGTAAATCTGTAATAGTTTACACAGTCGTCATTTTAGGACATCTTTAAACATTAAGTAGTTTTATTTTTATCTGCTGAAATGCTTTCAATAATTGTTTGGTTATGTTTGAGCAACAAAACTACAGGATGAGTATTTTCCCAAGATGTCAAGATGAAAGTGCCTCAGCAGTCGCCGATCTACAGGTGAAATGGCTAAAGGCCAACTGCTCTATTAAATAGGAAGGATCCCAGTAAGTAGATGCTCTGACTTATCCCCTTTGTCTTGTGTAACTTCTCAGTTCTGAAGGGCCTGGTCGGTTGCTAGATGAAAACATTTCCATCAATTTGACAAGCGGAGAAACTGAATGGACTGATGAGTCTGAAAGTGGATCGTATGCTGGAGTATTCACAGGTAACAGATCTGTACCTTGTAAAAGCCTGTTTTTCCTACACAAAGCACTCTTGACTAAGTGCTTCTGTGCTTAGCCTTGTTTCTACCTGGAAAAACTCATTCATAGAGATGTTGATGTTAATTAACTACGTGTAGCCTCTGTATTCCTGCCCTGTAGAAAGTACCCCTGACTCAACCCTCTGTGTTTAGCTGTGTTTTTTCCTGTCCTTTAATCCCCTAACTGGTTGAGGCAGATCGCTGTTCATACTTCTTTAGATACATACATTTCCCCCCCAAATCAATACCATAAAATAATTTGGATTGAATTGGACTTTATGTAATGGGAATCTGACTATTTCATTGGATCGCCCAAGTTGGAAACATCAAATGAGGGAACTTTATAAAGGGCAATCTTTCAACATTCATGCACAGATTCATAGAGAAAAAGCAGGGCTATAAGGTGTGGTATGGCCCCACACCTTACAATCACATTTAAAGGCTTCTTTTTTTTTTGTTTGTTTGTCGAAAGATTAATGATATACACAGCTTTTTAAAATGCAATGATAAAAATCTGGAAAGACCCATTTGATACACATACAAACCATTAAACTGTCCACATTTCTGTCTGGGGTTCAAGTGCAAACTGTGTGCACGGGACTTGTTGTGTATTCTCCAGCCACCAACCGAAGGCCACCCAGTCAGATATTTATTACTATTGATCCAGCTGGTCCTGGCTGGAGACTTTTGTTCGGCCGGCTTGAGGCTCTGACCTCAATTAAGTTATGAATTTCTATCTGATAGACTGAGAGTGCTTGGGGCCTGCCGTGGCCGAGCCACCACGCTGGATTAATTAGAATTAGCGGTGCTGTGAGTGGCTCTCCCCGCCTCATGGATCATGTTGTTTTAATACAAAGCAGGGGCAAAGGCAGGGGAGGGTTGCACTGAAGGGAACTGGGGGTGCGGGGGGGGCAGGGGAGAGTTATGAAGAGTGGAGAGACAGAAATGTGCAAAATGCAACCAACCAAAAAAAAAAAAGACAGAAAAATACCGGAACAAGTCAGGTGAAAGCATGTGAAACACAGACATGTGCTTAACAGCGGAACTGCCTATTCTACCCATCAGCTCCCCTTACGTCAAGCCTTAATATTTCCTTCCTTCCTGGCATTGGGTTTCTGTTGGGTTAACCTGTGTCTCACCTGTCTATCCTCTTTGTCAGCCTAATCCCCCCCTCTGTCACACAGCCTCTCTGTAATCACAGACTAACTCACACATTGTGGATGTCTACTGCGGCCCATCGTTGTTATCACCTCCAGCGCCGCTGCGGTGCCTTTTTAACCCCCGTTTCATATTAATTGGCATGTGAGATCTGCATATTTCCATAGCAACCCAGAGGCTTGGTGGTAAGGTTAGAAGATGGGTTGGGATTTCCAACTCTAAAACAAAAGCGTGTGTCTGTGTGTGCGTGTTTGTGAGAAAGTTGAGGATTACAGCATCTGGACAGCATCGACCACCAGCAGAGCGGACCCACACACACTTTTGTTTTGGAGTCCCTCCACTGACAGAAAGCATTTCCAAGCCTCTTGCCTTCGCCTTTTACCATTACATTTATAGAACTAATTATTTAACCCCAGATCTAATTGTTACACTCATCTAATCGGTAGCCTTACCCTAAAACCAATCCTTAACATGAAGTTAAAGAAAATCTAAAATGTTTTAAACCTGATCATGAAAAAAATAAAATAAATGCACAAACAAATCCAATTAAATATCCTTTAATCCTAAATTATAAACTATTTACTACCGAAAGCAAACTTCAGCCATGCTGCCTGGTAATGAGTTTTCTTGCATTTACAGCTGGTTTGATTCCAGCAAAGTTAAAATTAACTCTGATCATAAGTGTTTTCCTTGTCCACATTACTTCTTCTCAAAAGAATCGGTTTACTCAACTCTTTTCAGATTGTACTGATGCACCAAACAGCTTTTAACCCACATCGCTCTACTTTTAGGAATCGACTGAGTATTTTTGTTTGCTTAATATTTTTTATCCAAAGCAGCATCTTCTCCACTACATTAAGCTGTGTATTTCTACATGGTTGTTTAGTCTCATAAAAAGCCTCTCATCACATCATACAGTGTTAACTGAATTGTTGCTGGTGCAGTTTTATTTTAGTTTTACGTTTGCTTTTGTTAAATATAGGCTTTATCAAGCCTCCATAGGAATTTAACACTGGTAATTATTTCACAAGAAATGGGAAAATACGATTACCATAATGATTTTAGATCTACTGTAGTTTACTTCTTAATTATATAATTTAATCAGAACCACCTTTGGTTAATGACATGTTTATATATCAGCATAGCTGAAGCCAGAACACTACATATTTGCCCGCATTAACTTCTTTTATTTACCTAAACTTAATATAATAAAAGCTAATGACATAACAGAGAGGGGCCAAACACCTACAATTTCAAAACAGCAATTTAGCAAAAAGTCTGCGTCTAGCTGAATGAAGGGCACACCTGGTAAATATGTGTAAAAACGTTTACACAAAGCGACTAATCCAAGCTCGTCAGGTTGATAATTATAAAGAATAAAAAGCTGGACCAGTGAACAAGGCTCGGACCAGGATCCCAGCTGGCCTTGCCGCCTTACACAGTTAAATGTGCAAAGCTCGCTGTTAGACAACTGCACCAGACTCTGGACTTTGAGAACATGCTGCTGCTATTTAAAGGCTTTTTATACACATTTAACCACAGGAGCGAAGCAGCATGCAGTCCATTATAGGAGTTTTAAGGATTTTTGGCCTGTATGTAGGCACACCTGCAAAAATGCTGCAGTTGGATGGCTGGAAAAGGACCATACCAACACAAACGTTATAAAACCCTAATTACTGATGATTTTTATGCTGCTTGGATCAAGATTTCCCTGTTGCTATGCAATGATAGCACATACACTCTACTCTACATTATTTTGCTTCTGTCTAGTCTAGGCTGAACAGCAGGTGAACTATTTACATTTTAGTTTACAGGATTTTATGAAATGAGGTTTTACCGCCCTTTTTTCCCACCAGTCGAGGCTGCCTGCCCCACTTTTTCAGGGGAGTATTAGCTGCGGGAACATGGTGAGGTTTAATGTGCCGTACAAACACCAGGGCCAGCTCTACAGTTGGCAGGTGGCAGATCTGTGATCTGCATATTCAAACTCTCGCAGCTACCTATTGTGGTCCCTTGATCCTGGATTAACTATCAAACAAGCCCTTAATGCAGGTTACCAGGGTTTGGGAACAATTCGCTAAAAACAATCAGTTGATTACTTTTCAACGATTTCCCTCTTCTGCCAAGCAAATAATAATACTTTTTGTTTTAACTCTTAAGCCCCCTCCACCCCGTTTTAATCAACAAATTAAGCATAAATCATGTTTGATCTTTATTTACTGGTTGCTCAGCAGTTGGTAGAGGTCAAGGGAGATTACTGGATGCTTTAATAGCCCGAAAACGAGCCACACATTCCTCTGTTCCTCTCATGAACACATACAAACTTAAAGTCTCCTTGTGTCATGTAAGGGGCTTTGGGGAAAAGGACAGATTTATAAAAGGCTTTATTAATTTTTTTTCCTCTTCCCAGTCTCCATTGCTTTATTTCCTCGTCAATTTGTTTCAAAGTAGAGGATGTTCAAACATGTTCTAATGAGAAGTGTATTGTTCAGTAAGCTTTATGCACTGAAATAATTTGGCATCTTGACAGAATGGTTTGATTTAGCTGACGGTATTTTGCTCTCTGCCTCCTCATTAATCTGTTCCCAGTAACTCCAGTGGAAATCACCAGTTTCTTTAATATTCACTCTCCCTCCACTGAATGGTTCCTCAGAAACCTGAGATAGCCGCAGGTAGAAAGCTTCCAATGACCTGAATTTATGAGCCGAGCTAATGTCTGTGGTACGTAGTCTCACCTCCTAAAGAAACTGCTGAAGTTTTCCACAAATGGATAAATTCAAAATACAGAATAGGGTCACTAAGATTATGAACTAGAAAAAGGAAACAAGCATATATGTGCTGATAGTAGGTAAGTTACCTGGAAGGTTCCTTAAATATAGACATGGAAAAAACACAGGAACCACAAAAGCAGGATTAATGTTTTAAGTTATCTCTTATTAAAGAGGACATATCAAGCAAACTCCACTGTTTTGGCCCATAAATACATTTTGTTGGGTACTTATAGTCTTTAAAAGTACATAAGATATCTTTAGATTCTGTTTGGGTTATTTTTTTTAGCTGTTCAGTTTTTTTCTATGTATTTTGAAGAAATACGTCACAGTATTTGCCGCCACACAGCTAAAGAAGGTCATGAACTTCCAGTTTCGTGAATCCACCACTTTAATATTTTGAGTGAGTGATTTTGTAGTCCAAGCTGAGGGACACCGAAGCTCAAGCAGATAAGTGAAAATGTTTGGTTGTATGCCGCCACCCAGCATACTACAAAAATGGCGGAAGGGAAATGTCTGCGATCTGGAGGGGGGCGGGCTTTGAAGGTCCTCCTTTAGATTTAAAGAGACAGCACCAAAACGAGACACACCTCAGAACACGCGTAAAATGGGGGGATGTGAGGATAAATTAACGAGGAATTCAGACCAAAGCATTGCAGTTCTACTTTATATAGACCAAGACTGAATGGTTTCAATGTAATAAGGAAAAACTGAATAGCATATGATGTCCTCTTTAAAACACAATTTATTTTTAGGCAAAGACTGCGTTTTAAAGGTGTACAAAAAAAGTTATGGTTTCTTTACCTCTCCAAAAATGTACTCGTACCATTTCTATACAATTTAAAGTCCTTTTAAGGCAGAATAAGAAAAAATGCCAGAGTGACTGCGTTTTCTCTTGCTGTCTGGAACAAAATAATGAATCACTGCTAGAGTAAACTCTAGTCACTGCCCCTCCTCCACCTGTTGCTGTGCATTTCTGGTCAGTGGGCTCAAAGCAAGGTTCATTGCTCGTTCTGCTTTTTTGAGACATATTTCGATTAAGATTGAACCCCTCTTTTCCTTTCTTTCATCACAATGTCCCTCATAATACGCATAAATATACATAAGCTGTGTCCATCAAGAGCAGTGAAAGTCTATCCAACAGACCAAAAGCCTTTTACTGACAAGCAGAATGTGCATGCAAGGCGCTTGAGACATATTGTATATATTCTACAAAATATTGCATCCGAGCAGTCCTTTGTGATGTCAGTAGTGGTCACATTAATACTGCCATAATGATTGGATGTGATTTGATGTTTTGCACAGGTGCATTGTTAAGCTGCCTTTTAACTACATAACAAACAAATTGAGATTATTAGAAAGTTAAAACAATTTTAGTGGTGGTAATATTAAACATTGCATTTATGTCTTAGATAAAAGCAATTATAAGATGTAAGCATTTCCCCCATTAACTGTTGCTGAAAGTATTGTGAAACGGTGGTATTTCTACTCAAAAGTTATAATGTGAGACTCCCACACCGACCAAAGTAAATGTGTTACAACTTGAAAAGAAGAATGGGGGAAAAAAAGCCTCCAGTTATACACAGACCCAACTGTGCTTGCATTATCTTGGTGCGGCTTTAAATCATTGGTGAATTGTTTTGTACTTATTCCGCTGTTAAGTCCACCCCCCTCTCTGGGAGCATTCACAAACAAAAGGGGCCACGCATGACCACAAAAGACAAAGTCATTTGTGAAATGTCCTGATTATGTGGGTTGTGCAACGTAAAAACAATTTGCCTGATTACTTCCAATTGATTTGTCCTCGCAGTTAAAACCTCAGCGAGCAGCCCGGTGAGCCGCGCCGTGCCGCGCCGGTGCAAGAGGAGTAATTTCTCGGATGTGCAGCTGAGCCAGCTTACTGCCTAAGCTAAAGCCCGCTGGATGCTGCTAAACCTCTGAGAGTCTAAACACCAGGCAAGCTACCAGCTAACTGTGTCTGCTAAAGCCCTGAGGGATTTATGTGTGGCACAAAGTGAATTAAAGGTGACCTTCTGAAAGGGATGGAGAGACAAAAGGGAAGGGTGATGGGGAGGCTTGGGGTTTCACAGGTTGCTCACGCTTTACCTGAGCAGATGTGAAAAAACCTGCGCTCCACGAATGGAAAAAAAAACCTCGCCACTTTCCCATCATCTCTGGCATCTTGTAAGTTTTTTATCCAAGTCCGCATCGAATAGCTTTACAAAATTAAAACAAAAGCAACTAAAACAAGCTTTAGACTCAACAAGAGGGAGGATTTCTGCTCACCTGACTGTTGATGTCTGCTTTGTGCTGCAGTAGCACAGATACCAGCTCCTTGTGTCCTCTGTCGCAGGCCCAGTGCAGGAGAGCCCGGCCCTGCAGACGCAAGCACACAAATCACTGCACTGTACACACAATTCACAATAAAAACACAAAGCATCCAGCTCCTCAACATTTTAAACTTAAAACTGATGGATAGTATACGTTATTTGGATCTTGATTTGTTCAATAGCTACGTTCAGTATAAAAAGTCATACAGAGCAGAGGTATGGGACTTGTAGTTCCTTCCAAAAGTATTCCCACCCCTGGAACTGTTTCACTTTTCTTTTTTTACAACTAACCTTAATACATTATGTTGGGATTGTGGTAATATATGCAAAGAGCTGCATAGATGTTAAGCGGGATATAGATTAAATACTTTTACAAATAAAAATCTGAAAAGAACACCCAGGACTTATATTCACAGCCCTTGAGTCGATACCTCTTGGAATCACCTTTTACCG
Source organism: Fundulus heteroclitus (assembly GCF_011125445.2). Classification (NCBI taxonomy): domain Eukaryota; kingdom Metazoa; phylum Chordata; class Actinopteri; order Cyprinodontiformes; family Fundulidae; genus Fundulus; species Fundulus heteroclitus. The sequence continues at coordinate 20,627,957 of NC_046369.1, read as the reverse complement.
CAATTACACCTGTGAGTCTTTTGGGGCGAGCCACTACACTGCAAAAAGGGAACTAAAAGTAAGTCAAATTTTCTTGAAATTAATATATTTTTCCTTGATTTAAGCAAGTAAATACAACTATTTGCCAATGGAATAAGATTTTTGCACTTAAAATAGGAACAGTTCATCTCTATCATCTTATTTCAAGGGCAGGATGTCTCATTATCTTATTTTAGGGGTAGATCTACTAATCCCATTGGCAAATAGTCTTATTTACCTGCTTAAATCAAGAAAAAACACATTCATTCCAAGAAAATTTGACTTACTTTTACTTCTCTTTTTGTAGTGTACCAGCTTTACATGACCAGTGACTAACGATTTTGTTCATTCCTCTTCGCAAAGTTGTTCAAGTTCAGTCAGATTGAACTGGGGGTGTAAAAGTCTAGCCACAGATTTTTCAACAAAATTTAGTGTTGGACTTTTTCAGTGGCCAATCTAATACATCAAGAGTCCATTTGCAAATTATGCAACTTTGAAGGCAGTTAATTAAACTTCATTTTTATTAGGGATAAAAGACAAAAAAGTGCTGAATGCATGCTGGACTTTACAGAATTGTTTTTTTTTTTTTTTTTTTTAAAAGAAAAGTTAAATCGATGTATCCATACCGCCTTTCTTTCTAAGGCGCCGTGTGTTTGGTTTGTGTGTGGAGAGGTTTAGGTTAAAGAGCGCAAGTTTAAAAACTGCAGAATCCAGCACACGTTCGGTAAAGAGCCCCCTGTTACACAGTCGCATACACACACTCACACAACCCTTTCCTTGGGTCTAAGATCCTTGTTCTAATAAAACCTCAAGAGCTCATTTTTCAGGGAGGCCAATTAGGTAAAGCAAACTCTGCAAGTCCAACTCTGTTGCTTAAATCATATTGATCACCAAGGCTGCATGTTAAAATGGCTACTTATGAGTCAGGTCAGAATACCAATGTCGCCTTCTCTCACTGGTTCAGGTGCTCTGCTGCAGACTGCTGCATTCAGGTTCGCTGCACATCAGAGTTGTTGCGGTTCAAACAGGAGAACACATAAAGTAATAACTTAGCTTTGAGGTCCAGCAGTGATAAAACCTTAATTATGTCATGTAGAAGACTGAACTGGTGAAATAGATTGCAGTAAATCATGGCTGAATTGGTGCTCTTCAGACCACAGGCAGGGTTTTTTTTTTCTAGCACTGTCTGATTAAGTAAGAAAAACTTCTTTATCTTAATGCAAAGAGTTGGACAAGTTCCAGGAAAGAAGCACATCTCCACAAGAGGATTAGCAGCTAATAAAGCTGGCAAAGGGTAGAACACCTGAAAAGGAAAACAAAGCAGAAGCAAAGCTTTCGCTGCTATTGGGTACAAAATGCATGCAAAGGTTAGAAACAGGGGTTGGCAAAGTGGAGTAAAAATGTTAAGCACAATATTTTTGCCCTGTAATTGGAATAAAAATACAAGTGATAAATATATATTTTTTTAAACAACACAATCGTTTAGGCAATGAATCAGTTAGTGAATAAAGTCAAGAGCATCACAAACAAAAATGTTGCTCTGTAAACTTTCTTTCTTTTAAGCAGGAATCAATAATGGCTGTTTTTCCCCCCTATTTTGAAATCAGACACCAGAGTTTCCGATGCTTTATTGAAATAGCGAGGGAAACAGTCCCAACCTTAAAATATATTTTTTGGGAATTTGCAAAGGTCACCAATTAATAGTTTTTAGTTAACACTGCAGGGTTACTAATTGCTATCACAGCCCTTTATCCCCATCATTGTATGGTAAGCAACTTAAGTCCCTATTATGCAACTTCTTTTCAGTCGGTTTCTTCTAAACCTATTCAGCTCATTTAGGAAATTTACATTTGAAGATTTACATTGTATTATTACTATTATTGCAAATGTTTACATGAACTTTATTACATACTTACATACTTTTATTTAAAACAGCTTGTTAGCTTAATTGTTGAGCTTTCCAACTGTAGAAACAGCATCACCTTTAAAAAATATGGGTGCTGCTCCTTTAGTTTAAGTCATACCTTCCCATGGTATTTGTGATGAGAAATGTTTCCAAACAACACAATAAGTCTTTGTATAAGGAACGTGCAGCAGCCTTTCTCAGCTAGCTGACCAGCGGTGCACAGCAACAGGCAGGGGAGGGGCTGCGCTGTGTTATTCTATGCTCCATACAGCCAGAGAAGACTCAAGACACTCCAGAACTTTCTCTGGTGCATCATTTAAAGGGCTTTATGGAGCAGGGACGGTACGACCGAAGGTTTTATTGACTATAATAGGGTAACTTCCAAAAACCTCACTTTACCGTTTACAGTCACTAAACAATAAACTGAAAATATCCAGTGAGGAACAAGGGATGTTTCTATTGTGATTAAAATTATGACAATGCTTTAGAAAGCAAAGTGTTTTTTTTTAAACGTTTTGTTGCTTGTTTTACTATTTTCTTGTCTTAAATATAATTGTAACATTTCACTTCTTACAGTATTTTTTCTCACCGTTTTAATAAATCTCCCACGCATTTTGTTTGACTGACTGCGCCGACAGCAGCCGGTACACTGCAAAAACCGAACTAAAAATAAGTAATTTTTTCTTAAAATTTGTGTATTTGTCCTTGATTTGAGCAGGTAAATAAGATGATCTGCCAATGGAATAAGATAGTTTTATTTAAAATAGGAAAAATGCATCTCCATCATCTTATTTCAAGTGCAGTATATCTAATTACCTTATTTTAGGGGTCAAAATACTCATTCCATTGGTAGATGATCTTATTTAACTGCTCACATCTAGGACAGAAACACTAATTCTTTAGAACATTTTACTTATTTTTACATCTGTTTTTGCAGTGTAACAACAAATCCGGCTCAGGTGAAAGGCAAAGTTGAGCCACTTGCCAGCTTGTGCTGAAATTATACCACAAACTTCAACATTAATATTCACAGAACTAATCAAACCCAGGTGATGTCTTGAGTCCATACCCAGAGAAGGAGTGGCGAGGCAGAGCCTCCTTATGAACCTGCAGACCCTATTTGAGCCGTGTAGAACGTCGCCACTGCCCTCTGCTGTTGAGCGAGCAGAACGGCGAGCTGCGGCCAGACAAAAAACCCTTTCAGCGGGGACGACTCAACCATCTGGCCTTTGACTGTGAACCCAGCGGCTGAATGCCTGTTTATTGTGAAGAGTGGCGGTGATTGAAGGAAGGGCAGGGGGCCAGTTGGCTCGGCTGATAATGAATCGGAGGCAGATGGATCGATTTCAGGAAGCACCTGACCACTGTAGGGGCAGCTTCTGCACTTTTAGAAATTTTAGCCAAAACCATTGCATGTGTACATGTGACTACAGGAACCATCATGTATGAACTGCAAAAGAAACTGTATTATCTACCACCCAGTGCCCAGCATATATCTGCACACACTGCAAAAGAGGGAGCTAAAAGTAAGTAAGATTTTCATAAAATTTGTATATTTTCCCTTGATTTGAGCAGCTAAATAAGACTATTTGCCAATGGAATGAGAATGTCTACCCCTAAAATAAGATAATTAGACATCCTGCACTTGAAATAAGATGATTCAGATGAATTGTTCTTATTTTAAGTGCAAATATCTTATTCTACTGGCAAATAGTCTGATTTCTCAGCTCAAATCAATGAAAAATACACTAATTTCAAGAGGAGTTTACCTACTTTTAGTTCCCTTTTCGCATTGCAAACAAGATGTCAGACACATACAGTACATGTAACATATTGGTAAAAGAGGCTTCAGGTGCACCACTGTATACCAAAATAGCAATCTAATCATGGGAATAATCTCTTGGGGTGGGTCTATTTAAAGCAACTATCACATTCAAACCACTTGAGTCTTAAGATATTTTTTGGCACGTCACCTCTTCGTCTTTGGTATTGACATCCACTTTCTGAGAGCTGATGGCATTCCTGATGTGCTCGATGTTATTTTCTCTGCAGTAGTCAAAGATGTTCTTATCCTCTTCCCTGAGAGCAAGAGAGGGAAAAATAAAAATTAAGTAAAGTCATTTTAATCACAACAAGACAGGAAACAGCAACAACACTGCAAAAAGAGAACTAGAAATAAGTAAACATTTTCTTGAAATTAATGTATTTGTCCTTGATTTGAGCAGGTAAATAAGTTTATTTGCCAATGGAATTAGTATTTTTACCCCTAAAATAAGATAATTAGATATACTTCACTTGAAATAAGATAATGGAGTTGTTCCTATTTTAAGTTCAAAAATCTTATTCCATTGGCAAATAATCTTATTTACCTGCTCAAATTAAGGAAAAATTCTCTCATTTCAAGAAATAATTTCTTATTTTGAGTTCTATTTTTGCAGTGAACTGTGCATTGGCTCAGCTCTTTGTAGGTTAAGTAACTGTCCGATACGTGTCTTTGCTTCACGTTGCAAGGATTCGTCGTTTCTGGCTGCAAACATTTAGCAAATATCGCATCTGTAGAAACTGGCCGCCTCCAAGTTATCGCCTTGCTCAAAATACCCTTCAACATATTTCCTTTCACAAGTTGAGCTTCCTTCCTGCTTTGTACGCCATGCGGACGTACGCCACACAAGTAGCAATGAGGCCAGTGTTGAATCATCGTACGTGGAACACTGTAAACTCGCGCTACCGAACCATCTGATATCAGAGCGGCAGCCGCACGTGCCACATCCCCTGAGGGACAGAGGCATGCGCAGCGGCACCGTCCCACCTCTAATTATATCTCTGTCTCTAATCACCTTCTCGCACTGGGGGACAGGAATGAGTGCCGTGGGGGTGTGGTGATGGTGGGAGAGATGTTTGGTAAAAGGGTGGGAGGGCGAGAGGCAAAATCTCATTTAGAGCTTTACACTTTCCCCTCCCATCTTACCCATCCGAGCCATTCAGATTAATTGAATTTATGGCTCTATTGTCCGGAAGAAAACCTGCATATTGGACACTTCTGCCGCTCCCGCCGTCACTCAGTCAACCCCGAATCCAAACCCCACAGTTCCTGTGTCTGAAGCTGTCATCCGGTGCCACCTAGGGTTTGTAGAGCTCCAGAGAGGCCAGCTGGCTCGAGCCACACGTGAGCCGCTGCTCGTGTCTGCATGAAGGCTGAGCGTAGTGTTCAGCTCAACTGAACCCTCTCAGGGTAACTCACTTAAGCCCCAAATTATTAATACGGCCGGCAGATCTGGGTTTAAAAATGTCTTTTATTCAGTTGAGAAGCTTGTTTCTGATAGGAAGTGAGATGGGTAAACAAATAAAAGTATCAATTTTGAGGAAATCAAAGTGTTTTCAGACTGTTTTACCTGCAGAAAATTCAGAGTACACTGCAAGAAGGGAACTAAAAGTAAGTGCAATTTACTTGAAATTAGTATATTTTTCTTTGATTTGAGCAGGTAAATGAGACTATTTGCCAATGGAATAAGATTTTTGCACTTAAAATAAAAACAGTTCAACTCCATCGTCTTATTTCAAGTGCAGGATGTCTAATTATCTTATTTTAGGGGTAAAAACACTCATTCCACTGGCAAATAGTCTTATTTAGCTGTTCAAATCAAGGAAAAATTTACTAATTTCAAGAAAACGTCACTTACTTATAGTTCCCTTTTTGCAGTGTACGAAATGATCAGAACTGCAAACGTGTGACACTGCAAAGCAGAGAAATGGCAAGCCACCGTTTGAAAGGTGAAAGGGGGAATCTACACTTTCAGCTCTAGTTTTATGCTGCTTGCTAGTGCCAGGCTCTGTGAGCACAGAGGACCGCTTCATCCCCCCCTCTTTAAAAGAGTTTCCTCTTTTTTTTTTCCAGTTTCTCCCATTTTAATGAATGGGGTTTAGGGCTTACTTTTACCAATGTAACTTTTCCAGTTCAATGTATACATATATACATTTTTTGAGGTTGTCCCATTTCATTCTTATTTGTTGGATCAGAGTCAAGTCCCGGTCAAGCTTGTTGAAGACTCAAGCTGCTTATATCTTTACACCGTAAACAAATTATAGAGCAAAGCATGTTGTCAGAACATTACGGTAGCCTGGTTACCCAGGTTGCAGCATTTTATGCCGCAAACTGAAGCTGTCCTGCATAAACTTTTGTTGGGAGAAGAAAAATGGAAACTGCGCAGTCCAGAATGTAATTTGGTGAGTAAGCTAAGGCCACAATCACAATACTACTGTAGTGTGCTGTTTAACTTTAAAGTTTTCTACTTTTATTCTATTAACTTTATTGAAGCACCAGACTGGGACCCAGTTTCAGCAAGTAGTAGTAGCAAGTAGTGAGAAAATATCATGTAAATCCTAAAAGGTAAAGTAAGATAATACAAAAAAAAAAAAAAGAAAAAAAAAAATTAACCCTACTTTATCAGACCAACAGAGCTTCACTTCTTGATTTGCACAATATCTTGAACTGCAATTACCATCACAAGATCACCATTGGCAATATCGTGAATATTATTTTACACATTTTTTATATTCCATGTGTCGTGAATTAAAACTCTGCTTAATGATATCCTTTACCCAGTTGGATGTGCTTAAATTGTGCTGCATGCACGCACACACAATCGGCATCTTACCAACGGCGATGCAAGAGCAAATTGTTGGATCAGTGGTTCTGAAAAAAAAAGAGTAACCTACTTTGGAAAATGTATGTTAATCATAATTATTGTTATTACAAAATTAAGAAATAATATTGTACAATCAGGGTTTTCTAGTCTGAGCTTAGCTAAGCACTATACAGAAGAGAGATTAAGTTTGGACTATAAGAAAAGCACATTACTCTTTTCTAGTTCCTTCTCTACGTTACTCTTTTCTGGTTCCTTCTCTTTGGTGTTCCATGTTTATTTTTTCTTGGGCTTCTCAGTCACATCCTCTCTCCTTTTCCTTGGCTCTCTCTCCGTCATCTGCTCACGGTTAACGATGAATAACTCATCACGCTTTTATCAGAGCAAGGTTATGTATCCGCACATTCATTTGCATACTCCTGATTACTGCAGCTATGTTTATTCATGCCGGGCCACGCCCACTTCCTTGTCTGATGGCCATCATGACCCCGAAGCCCGCATGATGCCTGGCCACCATCCGTCTCCCCCGGCAACTAATCAATAGGCCGAGTCATCAGTCTTTAGTTGATGGTTGGACAGGGCTGGCATGACACATATATATGAATGACGAGCTGGAGCACGCACACACATACAAACACACACACATCCTTGTTTTAAACACTTACTGAGGACTTTGCCTTGACTTCGATTCATTTCCAACCCTTACTATAGCCTAACCCGACCCCTAAACCTAACCTATACCAGTACATACCTAACCCTAGCCTAAACCTAATTGACACTGGAGTCCTAAATCTAAACCCTAGCCCAAAAACAAATCAATGTCCTCACTTTGGTGGTAAAAAAAGAAGAAATATGTTCTCGCACAGCTGCAAATACAAGTATACACACACACACACACACACGCGCACACACACATGCACACACACACAGCAAGGAGCTTTAGGGTTATGGAATAAACAAAAAAAATTATCTCACAAATGAAGGCACACGCAAACAATTGTTTGGCCAATCACTTTAGCACAATAGAAGGACAAATGGATCCAAACACACAGACGCAAACCGACAGGCCATATATACAAACAAATGATTAATGTCGGCCTTATAAACAACGTGACATCCACGACACTGCAAAGCATGCTGGGAAGGTCACAGGTTACTCTGTCATCACGACAGCACCAAGGTTTTTAGTGTTTGTGTATCCAGTGGGTGCGCGTGCGGGGAACGGCATGTGCTCACACACGTGTGTACGTCTGGTGTGGTGTACTGGCAGATATGTCCTTCATCCATCAGGCCAAACTGGTCACACTGGTAAAGGAACACTCATCTACCTGGCCTGAGTTTCCAGTGATCAGCAACACGGCCACACAATCCATCAAGGGCACGCGTACACCCACACAATCTCTCTCATCCCGCTCCCTCGTAAGACCCCGACCAAGGCTGAGCTCAGTTTCGAAGCACCCGAAACAATGAGAGCCGAAATAACAAAGGCTTTGGCTTCCGGCAAAGAGCTCGCCCCACAAAGCATCCAGCTTTTATCGGAATTCATCTCGGAGGTGCTTGGCGATTTGCAAATGCGGCCTTTCGAACCCTCCGATCAGCTCAGCGGTCGAGGGATATTGCTAATCAATCCTGCTTTCATCTAGAAATGCGCCCCACACACACACACACACACACACACACACACACACGAGCGGAGGCCGAGTGAGCAGAGCAATTAAATCTGCCTGGTTAACAGGTGTTCGGCTGTTTAATATGGACGGCGTTTCTGCGTGAGGAGGAGGAGGAGGAGGAAATTGAAGAGCAGCAGAGCAGTGAGTTCATCACGTCTGGGAGGTTATGCATGACTTCGAAAGATAATCACGCCGACATTTAGCGTGAAGTGTATGATTCTGTCTGCTCAGGTGTGTTGGTGTCATGTTAATGCCATCCTTGTGACAGGTTCCCTATGAGAGCGCATATCGCCGGGGGAGCGTCGCTCTGGGAAGCCTTCTGTAACAACTTGGCTCCGCTGTGCTCGGCGCATCTCCATAGGCCCTGGCCGTTTGATGCCGTGATTTAAAAAAAATAAAAGGGAGGACTCTGGTTGCCTCTTACAGATAATATGCATACTAATCATGTACAGCCATTTAGGAGGAAAGCTGCAGGATTCACACATCTCATTTTCATCTCCAAAAAAAAAAAAGCTCCTTTTGCATTGAAATGAAGACGGGGGATTCCAAGCTCCAGTGAGTCTGCCAGGCAGGAGTAAATGGCGAATGGATTTCATTAACATAAATCAGAACTGCGTGACATTTCCAGACCCACGAATGCAGCTACCGTCTGTTGAAGATAATCGAATACAGCGTCAGGTCTAGTGGTTAACAATGCCAAGCTGACTACGTTGACCTGAGAATTAAAAAAAAAAAGGGATACAGCTCCACGAAAACCTATCAAGCACTTACACACAAGGCGATACAGGTCTATATGCAATGAAAACAATTTTTCTCTGCACATCAGATAGAACAAGCAGGTTCTGGTGTGATATTATTTGCAGAGATACACCGATCAGTCCGATTTCTGATGTGTGCTTTTCTAATTTTTCTTTAAATTGATAATATCAGAGGTTATGTGAACACACTTCCTGTCATGAGGTACATTTATAACGTATACTGTATATGGGGAGCAGAAGCGACGTCACACTGAGTGAAGGTGAAGAGTATTCTCTATAAAACAGAGATTTCCCGAGCTCACGGCAATTTTCTTGGTAATTTTAGGCATTTGCACCCGTTTTAGCTTCTATTGGGTGTTTGCTTGTACAATCATGCATTTTTAAATATTATTTCTCACACGGTTCTGTAAATCAGTGCCGTCTTTCCTCTATTTCACTTGAACGCTGCATTTGTTTTATCTGAATATGTTGTAGCATCACTTGATAATTGCACAATATTTAATTTTTCCCCCTTTCTGATTCATTTTTTTGCTCTAGAATTCAACTTTAAAATAGCTTGTTATTCATATTGCTTAATCTAGTTTGTATCTCTATGTGTTTTTGCCGCTGTCATGCCCATATTTCCACATTGCGGGACAGTAAAGGTAGTTCTATACTATTCTAAAAACCGAGCTGATAGCATAAATAGCTATCTTTGAGTCTTTCTTCGCTTAGAAACAGCACCCGCAATCAGAAACAATGATGACCACAGTGTCTTAGTGCTTAAGCATGGTGCATTCACGGACTGAGAGAGAGAGAGAGAGAGAAAGAGAGCACGAAGAAAGAAGAAGGATAGCTATTTTAACCCTGTTAAAACCACCAGAGGTGCGCCAGGAAGTCACTAGTCGACTTCCTGGTGCACCTCTGCTTGCATGTGTTAACTCGGATTTAAATACCTTATCGTCTCTTCCTGGTATAGAGAGCTGACTGCTGCTCCGCCGAAACCCGTTCTCCTTTCTGCTCCTCGTTGCTGGGAGAACAATGCAGAGAAGTCAGAATTCAGGTTAGACTCAGTTTTTAGTCAAATCTAGCATTTAAGACACAGATGTAAGAGACAATTACCAAACTGCAGTGCAGTGAAGACCATTTGAGTTTGGCTTAGACCTAATGTCAAAGTCTCTACCCTCTTTTAAAAAGAGGTCTTGGTCTCAATGCTCCCTATTGACTCAATACAAAAGGTCAGACATGTCTATTCACCATGAATGCCTCCACATGTCGCCTCTCACTAAAAACAGTCTGAGCGTTCTAGATTGTCTGTGCAGTTTTTGTGAACATACAGAAACTCCCCTGTGATTTGGGTATGACTCCATTCCCAATAAATGAGCACCAAGTTGAACGCAAACATGATAACATGCATTACCTGCCACTTTGTGATCCCTGTTAATCATCCGGATTTTCATATCGTTCCATTGTGCAGCCGGTTCAGTAAAGACTTTACTAGCCAGACTATTCTTCGCTAACCAACCTTGACTCACAAAAGAAGCTGCGCAAATCGGATTTGGGAGAAGGGGAAGAGAGGGAGCAGAACAACTATGCGTGCACTTTTGGGACAAACTAATTCACTTCAGAAACTCGGAATATTCGCTGATGCACCGGCCCCGCTCCTCTGCCTTATAATGTAATATAAAGCCAGTGTCTGCTCAACAATTGAGAGGGGAACAGAGGTCAAATTGCGGCTATTATTCTCTCCCCTGCTCCTCTGTCTATGCACTCCTACTTACACCATTTAACTGTGCCTCCAAGAGAATAGCTCCCGCCATGCCATGACGCTTTGTTAACACTAATGCAATCAGGTTCTTTTTCTTTTTTGGAAGCGTGGGTGGTATGTGCTTTTTGCTGGGCTGTCCTCTGTTAGGCCGAGTCAGCAAGTATTTTCCCAGCACAGAATGGCTGAAGAGAAATGTGACGGGGTTTCAATTGTGGTGGACAGCGATACCGTGGAGAAAAAAAGAAAAAAAGAAAGGGGGACATAAAAGGAGAAAAGAATGAAAAACGGTGAGGGACGTGGAGGAAAAGGGCGAAGGGGCTCAAAATGAAAGGATGATCAGAGGGCACAGCAGACACAGAGTGCTCACGGACAATGAAAAGAAAAAACACAACAGTAGGTCAAAAAGAACATGTGAGAAGAATCCTCTCTTCCTTCCATTTAAAAAAAGAAGAAGAAAAACAACATGTGTCCATCCATCCAGAGCTTACATTTGTAACTTTAGATCTACTCCTGCTGTTCACAGCCATAACGACGCCTAAGGGATCTCAAAACCATTTTATTAACTGCATTATTTTAAATTTCCAAAGCGTGACAAACAGGTAATGAGTAGAGACGTTTTTTTTTACTGTCATAATAATATAATAATAATAGTAATATCATCTTTTTTTTTGTAATTGAAACATACATTGAAACATACATTACAACCAAATTTGTTCTCTGCTTTTAACCCATCACCCTTGGGGAGCAGTGGGCTGCCACTGTGCGACGCCCGGGAACCGTTTAACTGCAACATGTACAAAAGTAAAATTTAAGATAACTATGGACCAATCTGTCATGTCCACGTTTCATGACTTGATTTCTAAAAAATTAGCAGCATATGATGCAGCACCATATAAAAAGGCAGTGGAAGGGTCAAAGACTGGAGACTTGGAGTTGGTAATCTTGCCAAAAACTAAACAAAACAAAAAAATCTCAGTTAAATTCAACATAATCATTCTGCCCAACTGTTTTATGATGTTTCTTGAGGATCACACCATTTTGATGCAGAAAGGCAGTGACTGGCAGTACACGTCCTGGCTGTGCAAAGACTACAGAGAATCGGGTGTTCTTTTTGACATATCCCTGCCACCTCATTGACTTTACTTTAACCGAACATGGTTAGTTTGAAATTAACATGCAGAAAACAACTTTTAAGGGAGCATCAAGTAAATGCATGGCTGTTTAAAGACGTGTAAAGCTTTGCTCCAGGGACAGAAAAAGGGAATGACTGCCGGGAGGCGTAACATTTTGAGGTTGTGACAAAAGACAAAGGTGATATTTGTAAAACTTATCTATAATGAGAATGAAACTGATGTCATCTCCATCACTACGCGTGTGTTTGGTATTTGCTTCATTTGACAGTATTACAGGTCAACCAAACTATACTAAGAACCAAGGTGATGTTGAATATCTCCTAGAGGTAGATAACCTGTGAATTATTTAAACTTGAATCCAATTAAGATGCTTTGGTGTGACCTTGTGCTAAAACAAAAAAAACTTTAATGAGACAGAAGTATATAGATATATACAAGAGTGAGTCAAGATTCCTCCAATACAAAGCAAAAGACTTATTGGGAGTTAGATGAAGAATAAAACAAACTACTCATGTTTAGGGAGGTATTACTTTTTCATGTAGGGCCTGATTGGTTTTGATCCCCCCGAAGATAAAAATCAGTTAGATGATCTAAAAAAATGTAAGGGTGACAAAGAAGCATAAACAGAATACATCTGTTAGAGGAAAAGAGCTTTTCCACAGCTCTGTACTCTTTCTATGTGATTATTTTCAGCACTTTATCCTAACAATCATAAACTGATAGGCATATGGAGGTTTTAATGATCAAACCTGTTGTTGTTGTTTTTACTAGGTATGTATTCTACTGTCCTGTGGCAGCACAACTCTTCTGACAGTCAAATGACATGACGAAGTATGAAGCAAGGAAACACATTCAAGCTGACTGACAAGTTTTATTAAATTTATGTTATAAGGTTACTGATAAAAATAAAAGTATTTCAGAATTATATATTTATGCTGCATGTATAAAAGACATGGGTCACTAAAAGCTTGATCAAAAAACTATAATCTGACAGTGACATCTGCTGGCAAAGACCCTACACTACACCCACTCTGCACGTTTTACACAAAACAAGGTTAACAATGTTGTAATGAAGGATCGGGAGAGGTTTACACAAAGGCAATACATTAAACCAGACAGCTTTAAACACTGAAAATGTAAAAGTCGCACAAAAAGATTGGTTTTGCTCTTAGAATACAAAACATGTCCAGATACCTTGATGAGTTAAAATTTTCTCACAGCATGTTAAGAGCCAGAAAGCTGTAAATTATCACATCTGGATGCTGAGAGGTGCTCGTTTTTTACCTTTGTGGCGCCCTCAGGGTCTAACACGTTGACAAGGGAAATGTATTCTCGCATTGCCTGCTCCGGCTCCATGTCTCCAAGCTGCTTCCAGGCTTGCCTGTCATGATAACACAGTTCGGCTCACAATTCGGGACAGTTCCACTTTATGGGGTTAAATCTGGAACTGGGCTTGGTGCTTTGACAAAAAAGACACAACGTTAAAGAAAATCTTACAACATAAGTTACAACAATAAAACCAGAAAAAGGTTTTATCTATGAGAAAAGAATGTAAAAAGAGCTTGTTACACCAAATGTTATTTAATTTCGACACAATAGCACTTACTCTACTTTTTTTCCTCTACTATAATACACAAATGCAAACTTATATATAAACTTCATTTTTCAGAAAAATTATTACTGCATGTTGAACTGAAACAAAGCTAGAGTTGTTAACTGCTCAAATATTTAGGCAACATACCATTTTCGCTGTCCTTCAAAATCAAAGAAGCCAGGCTTTGATGTATTGCACTTTCCCACTTTGATCTGTTAATAGACGTGGTAAACAATTAGCCGCCATAATATTTAATGAACCATAAAGAAAAGCTAAAACATGTGTGCCTATGTGGTGCATTCCATTTATCCTCGGTAGTCGAAGTCCTCGACAGCCGGGTCGGCAAATTGAACTTGAACCTAGAGGCGGTATTACGAGTCCGAACGCTGGTGCAACACCCGACTTAGTACTCTCTATTATTTATGTAACATTTAGTCAGTCATACAGGTGCTGCCTTTCAGTGTTAATCACACAGGATGTTTCAGCTCTGTTTATTTGCACAAAGTACCAACCAGAACAGTGTTATAGTAATTTTTATTGTTTTAACAACAGTGCGAGCGTCCATGTTTTTTCCCTACTGTCTGACAAGAGGGAAACTGGAATGCAAAAAGGCCGCGATAATGTAACCTGCGACTCGCTAGTGCCGACCTCCGAGGCAAAAGGAACGCACCACTAGTTCATGTACAAACCTCCAAAAAACTGGGAACTGTTAATGGCATGTACTCTACGTCCCAATAGTAATTATTGTCCTTAAAGTCTTACACGTTCTTTCATGTAGCAATTGCAAATGCCGATTTATTTTATTTTTACTTTGTGAAATAGACCAGCAAAAAAAAGCGCATGTTTTAAGAAAAACTAAGAAAAAGAATCTAGGGTCTACATTTAGTTTTTACAAATAAAAATCTTAGACATGTGGCCATGACTTCCATCTGAACAGTGAAGGAGGGTATCAATCTGTGAAGCATCGGCTCATCACAACTCTGGAGGAGCTGCAGACATCCGCAGCTAACTTGGCAAAATTATAAGTTGTGTATTGCACAAATTTGAACTTTAAGGCAGAGTGGCAAGATCAAAACCCATACTTAAAAGAAGGCCATAAAAATACCACAAGCCATTTAGGGAGCACAGCAAATGTGGAATAAGACACTGTGGTCATATGAAATATGATTTATATATCTTTTTGGCCTGTGTGAAAATTACCAAGTGTTGAGGAAAATTGACATTGCATGCCAGCCTGAACAATCCATCCCCCACAGTGAAACATGGTGGCGGCTGCATCATGCTGTGGGGAGGCTGTCATTCAGCAGGGATAGGAAAGGTGGTTGGAGCTCAATGGGACGCTGGCTGAAACTAAATACAGGGAAAGCCTGGAACAAAAGCTGTCAGAGGCTGATATTGAGTTGAGACTTGGGACGAAATATCTGTTTTCACAGATCCCTAGAACTTGGGGAGGAAATAGCATGTTTGAATACTATTGGATGGCACCGAAGCACACGTTTGCCATTTTGCCTGAAGCCACACGGTGTCACTACCGAAATCCAACACACTCCTTTCTGTGGGACTGAAATTTTGATTTAAGTCGCTCACCTGCTTGTAGCGGGCATACAGGTACAGCAGCTGGTCCCTGCTGGCTGTCTGGATCAGATCCTTCACACGGTCGGCTGCGGACTCAAACTCCAGCTCCAGCTCGTCCCCCTCTATCTGGTCCCCCATCTCCATGGCGCCGCAGTCAAACTTACTCAAACCCAAGTCCGAATCAGAGTCCGAGCCGGCCCCGCCGAGAGGCTCCCCCGTGTCGGGCCGGGCTGGATCCGTACCGGAGCCCGTCGCAGTGTCCGGAGAGGACGACGGGGAACCAGAGGCCATTGTTATTGTTTACAACGAACCGCCTCCGACGACTAAGACCGCTGATCCGTGCGATGAACGTCAACAACAGACGCGCTGCAAGTGCAAAACATAAAGCAGCGAAATATTGCAACGATTGTTTAAAATTCGGTCCGCCAAGATTCCTTATCAGTCGGATTTGTTTCGGCCGTTGGTCCGTCTCTGGTACGGTCGTCAAAAGGCGCCGGTCTAACTGACGGCTGCTGAGATTAGTTCTGGGCTCCATGGTTCCGCTTCCTCCGAGAAACGTTCAGTTGGTAAGAAAATAAACGTTAGAAAAATAATATAATGATTAAGAAAAAATACATTTCATTAATAGCATTTACATAACATGAAATCACCCTGTGGGATCTTTACTGTTTTTTTAGGGAGATGTTAAGTTGAAAAGATGAAATGTGTACAAAAACAATATTTAAATCTAACTTCTTTTCTTTTCTTTCTTTTTTTACATTTTTACAAACTACATTAGCAATCTGTTTTCTAGTCTGAACAGCTTCACTGCTATAAAAATTTTGTAAGATGGAGTTAAAACAGTATATTATATTTTATTAGAGCACAATGCGTTGCAGATTGTATTTGTTCATATCACCTAGCTAGCTAACTAATAAGCCGTTAGCCAGACTCAACTGTTGAGTGTTCAAATGCCGGAGTTTTAAGTTAGACAAATCAACCAGTAACGACATTTTTTTTTTTTTTTAAATAAAGATTTTATTCAACAGAAAATGTTCAAGTCAGAACTATTATCGGGTGCTATTACAAAATGGGAAAATGTAATTTATTAAAACTTGATTTAAAAGTGTGTTGTGAATTGGCGCTATATAAATAAAACTGAATTGAATTGAAAAGTTATTACTCTTCACCGGGTCTTATGGTGAATAAAACATTATGGAACGTGTAAATGAATAAATAGTATATTAAAATATAATATAATAATGTAATTATGAAATAACTAAATGCATATAAAGTTCTAAGCTTAATATTATGAAATATTTTTTATTATCCTTAAAAAAAAAAGTCTTCATCGTGTTTTTCAAATAGTGGGGATAAAATGCATTGGCATCATATGTCCAGGAGAGGGTGCTATTGGAACAAGCACGTCCTACTAATTAGCTATTTTGGAACAACAACCATCCCTGTCTGGGTTGTTGATTCAATTTAGGTCAAACTATTAAATGTTCTCTGGTTGCTCTCTGT
Source organism: Fundulus heteroclitus (assembly GCF_011125445.2). Lineage (NCBI taxonomy): Eukaryota > Metazoa > Chordata > Actinopteri > Cyprinodontiformes > Fundulidae > Fundulus > Fundulus heteroclitus. Next base: position 20,611,410 of record NC_046369.1, on the reverse strand, counting down.
ACATGTAAAAAAAAAAAAAAAAAAAAGTAAACGCAATTGAATTCATATTGTACTTCCATAATAAATAGTTAGCTTAGTAGATTCTGCAAATGCATAAAATGTCTGTAGGTATGAGATTCTTATGTTATCATAATCTTAAGAAAAAATCTCAAATTTTCCAGTATCAGGGTATGAACACAAGGATGCAAATCAAAAATGGATAACATATCATCTAATTGCTTTTATTTTAAAACAGAAAAGTATAAATTTTACCTACTGCTGTAATCGTTGATTATTACTGTTTTTATTAGCAGCATCTAAAGTACATTTTTTTGATACATAAAATAAGGTGAAATATTCGTTTTTAAGTACATATTGTTCAGAATGTTAAACCTTTTTGTTTTTCTGCTATCAATAAAGTGAAACAAATTCAGCTAGAGTCTGCAGTCAGCCACATATCAGACTTGCTGTTCGGAGCTCGGCAGCTGTAGTTTTAAAACGATGTTACCTTAATGAAAGTAAAATCTTTCCCTGTTGAAAAGTGATTTTAACTGGCATTGCTCAGCAACATTTGCGGGATGGGTAATCTAAAATGATTCTGTTTTTTATAATGATGCAGAAAACTGATTACTTAAGAAGTGTGTCTGGTATCTTGGTAAAAGACTTTTAAACTACAGGGAAGAAATAAAGGAACTTTTTAGCTGTGTTGAAGCTGTAATGTTTTATAACTTTATTATATTCTGAAGTAGGTCTGTGCACAATTGTCAGTAAGAAAATTCATATTTTAAGTGTTCTTTCTAAGTTAAAAAAGTTAATAAAATAGCAAAATACCATGAATGGTAAAAAAAAAACTATTTCAGCGTGTGTTAACCTGGTTTTATTTACATTATACGACGCATTGAGGATTGCCAAAATTCAAGTTCAACAGCTAAAAGATATCAAAATAAAAAAATATAAAAAAAATTTTAGAGATGTAAGTGTGTTGGCCAAAATTGGGTGACTTTGCTCATCCACTTGAATAAGAAAAGTTTTATCAGTCAAAATGCAAAGGTTGTATCAACATTCTTCTTCCTTGATTTGACTATGTTAATCCTTTCTAGTTTCTCATCTGTACAATTTTAAGGTAGGTAGGTAAGTGGGCGGGCAGTAGCTTGGTTCTGATTTTTGAATTGTTTATGTGTGTTGTTCAGAAAAAGACCATGAGTAAATTATGTTATCTTACTCTCACAAACATTATGAGAGTGGCAAATAGTAAACTGCTCTGATTTGATTCTGTAACATTAAGTTTGATGAGCTTAGTCAGTCATTAGAGGCAGAAAACCCAAAACTAGGATGTAAAGTTATTTCACATCCACCTAACTGATGACCCAAACTTTCTTTTTTTATCCTAAACGTACATTTGGCCTTGTTCAGTACATTAGTCTTTTGCTCCTCATATTAAATTTTTTTCCGTTTAAAAATAAATCTTATTTTGTTTTAAAATTATGATTGCATTTACAAAGAAAAAACAGCGATCTAAAACAACCAGGTCCTATTTGAAAAACATAAGTGCTCTCCTTGTTAAATAATAAATTGTTATTGATGAACAACATTTTTTGAGGGGGAGGGGACATCTTCAATAGCGACATGTAGGTCAGATTTCTACCAGACACGTAGAATTATGAAATTGCTTCAGAATGGACTGAAATGGACTCAATATCTCAAAAACGTCTGCCACTTTGTGACCTGGCAGTCTGTTCCAGCAGCTCCCGCTCAACTCTGACTTTGTCTTCGTTAAATCTATGTTTAGATGTGTTGTGGGTTTCTGTTTTTCTGTCTCGCTTTTACACACATTATGGAGCTGACCGTCTTGTGGACTGAGTGGCAACGCTTCAATTGTTTGCACCAGAGCTGCTAGCTCTCAGTAGTTCCTTGTGCCACCTCCGATCGAGCGACCCAATATTAGGGCTGAACAATTAATCACATTTTCAATATCATCGCGATTTAAAAAAACGCAATTTCCAAATCGCAGAGTCTGCAATTTTTGGCTATGTAACAATTAGTGAATCAGACGCGTCCTTTAGGTGTCGGTAAAATGTTTAAAGTGGGTTTGCCTCCACATGGAAGGGAAGACAGTTGCAGCAGTGAGATAATCTAATTGTATTACTTGTTTTAGAGTTTATATAATCATACATAGCATTAAGTACAGGTCAATCAGTTTAATACAAAGACTTGCTTGTTGGTTGCACTTTATGTTCAACAAGGATTGATGTCCCAATCAATTAAAAGCTGTTCTCTTGAACAATATTCTGATTAATAGAAACATTAAAAGTTCTTGTTTTAAATAGTCCTTGTTTACAAACATCTTTATTTGAGGTCATTTTTGTTGCTTGTGGTTAATGCAGAGAAAAGTTAAAATTGCAGTTTTGGTTGAAATATATTGTAGTCAGAACGCAATCATTACTGCTCTGAGTTTAGATGCTGCGGGTCTTTTAGCAACTAATCCGCACAGCGAAGAAACAGATTGATTTGTTGTTTGTATATGTTTAAAAAGACATGATAAATTAAACTGGGGGAAAAAAATCACATTAAATCGCAATATTAAGAAAAAAAATCGCAATTAGATTATTTTCCAAAATCGTTCAGCCCTACCCAATATTCCCAGCGAGCTGAGGAGGAGGAGAGATTTTAATCGTGTTTCCCCGTCCTCCTTTCTCCCCACCTTCCTCAGAAATATTACCTGCTGCACCAGAGACAATAAAACGCTGGACTTCTTGTACGCCAACACTAGGAAAAGGAGGTTCACATCCTGGTCCTCTGATGTGTTCAGGAGTTGAAACTTTAGACAAGAGACACAATTATTCTGGACTAGCTTTTAAAAGAGCTGTTGTTGAGAAGGTTCTCAGTGGCATTGTCAGGCACTGCTGGTGAGAGGTCCGTCTCCAAGGCCAGGTGGGATGGTTGGTTCAAGAGAGCCTTTAGATCAGGAAGCAAGGAGGAGATGAGAGCAGTGCAGAGATAACTGAAAAGGAAGATCAGGGATGGAAAAAAACATCTACAGGAAGAAGATGGAGGACTCACTGCAGCAGGACAACGTGAGTTGGGTTTGGAAGAGCCTAAAAAAGTATTTCCGGTCACTTACCAAACCCTGAGGCCGTAGGAGATTTAGGGTGGCTGAATAATCTGAATTAAGTCATCAGCTGGTTCGATCAGTTTCCCGTGCTGGAAACCCCGCTTCTCACCACCATCCTGTCCTGTTCAACAGTTTAGATGAGAAATAAGCCACGGAAGATCTCCAAAAAGCTGCAGGTCCAGTCAGCATCAGCTCAAGGCTCCTCAGGTGCTGCGCCGATCAACCGTGTGGCATCATGGGATACATGTTCAACGTGATTCTGAAGCTTGAGAAGTTACCACAGCTTTGGAAGAACCCCTGTGTGGTACCAATGCTAAAGACCACAGATCCAAAGGAGGTCAGCAGTTACAGGCCTGTAGCGCTGACCTCGCATCTGATGAAGACCCTCGAGAGGTTGGTCCTCAACCATCTTTGCCCCCTGGTAAGTTCTTCTTTGGATCCGCTTCAGTTTGCTTACCAGCCTGGTGCTGGGGTGGGTGATGCCATCATCTACCTCTTGCACTGAGCTCTGGCCCACCTGAAGAACCCTGGATGCACTTTGAGGATCATGTTATTTCATTTCTCCATCGCCTTTAATGCCGTCTAGTCAGGTTTTCTGAGGGACAAGGTAGAGCTGTGAGGACAGGACCACCACCTGTTCCAGTGGATGCTTGACCACCTCAATGGGCCCCTACAACATGTGAGGATGCAGGACTGTGTCTCTGATCGGCTGTTCTGCAGTCCCTGAGGACCGCAGGAAGCTGTGCTGCCACCATTCCCGTACACCCTTTACGTCTCCATATACTCAGGTTCCCGTTCTTAGAAGTTTACAGATGACTCTGCCAGAGTCAGCCTCAAAAAGGAGAAAACGACTCAGACTCAGTACAGACAGGACTTTGTGGACTAGGGCCGATGGAACCATCTCCTGATCAATGCGGGGACCAAGGAGCTGCTGGTGGATTTCTGGAAGTGTAGACCCACCTCACTGATGCTGGTGAACATTTAGGGAATTGAGATTGTGGATTCTTTGAAGTACCTCAATGTTTAACTGAACAATAAGCTAGACTGGATACTCTGTTGCTCTTTACAGGAAGGGTCAGAGCAGTCTTCACCTTCTAAGAAATGTTGTAAATTTGCCCTTGCTGTATTCTTATTTATTTATTTTTTTTACTTTTATGTTTTATACCCACGTGTGTGTATCCAAATGCTTCCATTTGTGCTTCGCTTTGCTGCTGGTAGAGGGGAATTTCCCCTCTTTGGGAAAATAAAGGATATGTCTATACTAAAAGCAACACATCGGGTCTTGATTTACATAAAATCAAGAATAAATTAACATCTTTCAATCTAGAAAGAGTTAAAAAAGCCTTTTCTAATGCCTTTATTGAACCGGAATGAAAGCTATTATCAACAGACAGAGTAAACATGGACTAGCAGTGAATCTTCATAAGAGAATGGCTCACACTCCTCAGTTAAGGTCTGTGTTTATAGCTTCACAAAGGGCCTGCTGATGGCTCCCCATACTAAAATGAAAACTAGAAGAGACAGCTTCCTTCTGTTCAGTGGCCCCCAGACTCTGAAATTCTCTTCATTTGGACTTGATATCAGTGGACTCTGTGGTCTCTTTAAAAAAACAATTAGAAACATATCAATTTAAATGAGCTTTATATCAAATTTTCTTGTTTTTTATGTATTGTTGGCTCTTGTGAAGCATTTTGTGATTTAATATCATGAAAGATACTATATATAAATAAAAATTTTACTTACTTTGCAATTTACAATAAGAAATAGATTGGCCAAAAAGGACACCCTTAAGGCAATTCAGAGGCAAAACCCACTTGAAACTAAGAAAATCATAACAGCAATCAAATGTGGTGGTAGAGTGATGCTCTGGGGCTGTTTTGCTGATTCAGAACCTGGACATCTTGATTTTATTGATTAAATACAGCTCTTCTGGAGAGCAGAATTCAAAGGTTCCCTTTGACTGATATTAAAATTTGTTTGTCATTCTGAAGCATTTACGTATGATAGAAAAGAAAAACAGAATCCTATCCTATCCTAAATAAGAGCTTTTTCGTGTCACTAAATCTGAGAAACTTCTTATTCAATAAAATCGATTTATATGGCATTATAATTGAACGTCCTCATTTTCAGGTCAGTAGGAATATGAATTTACATGTTGAAGCCCACCCTCCTTCATACAATTTTTCTTTACGGACCACCTTTTCCTAAACCAAAGCCAAAGTTAAGAAATACTAGAACAAAGGTTTAAATCTGAGCATATAATAAAACTGAAACAAAACATGTTTTTGTGCAGAATCATAAACCAACTATTTTATGGTCGCCGACTTTATTGTTCAGTTTCAACTCTGATTAAAGTGTTTTTTTTTTTTTGCTTCAAAAGCCTGTTTTGCAGCATGATGAAAAGCTTTTAGAAGGATAAAAGTAAACTTTGCTTGTTATCCTGTTCTTTAAGGACTTCACAATGAGCTACAAACAAAACGGTAACTCGAACATCCAATTTGTTGCTGCAGATAAAATTGGACAGACTAAGTCCAACTTTGCCCTTACGTTCTTATCCGTAAGAATTATTTTAATCACAGTAAAAAAAAGACAATTAGATTATCAGTCAGATAGGAAAAAGAGTCTGCAACTCTCTGTTAGTTCATGCGTAGAGTTGCATGTATTTAAAGGAAAATATAAGCCACTTCTCTAATTTTATCTGTGAAGTTTGGGATCAAATACCCTTTGTTTAGTTATTTTGTTAAGAGTACAGGCTTAGGTCAATGCGGTTTATTGAACTGGCTTTAATGTCTATTGAATTAGTTATAATAATTCACATGCTTAGGCTCTATCTATAACAGAGACCCTAGCCCTTTTTTCTGGGCATCTGTTGGAGAAGAAAATAAAACTAGTCCAGCTGTAAAGTGTAGCTTCATTTCTGTTTTTTATTTATTTATTTTTATTGCAGACATAAATCAACGAGCTCTTCAGACTGCAAAGCCTATGTAGGGAAGCTGCTATTACCGAAGAAAGGAGCGGATTTCTGGAGCAGCAACAGTTATCAGGAGGTCCCAGCAGCGCGCGGCGCGACGCGGCGCCAGAGCGCGCCCTGCTGACGCAACCACGTCAGTGCTGCTCAGTTGCATGGCCGTCAGCAATGTCCCCAGAACGGCCCAGGGAGGGACCGAGCAAAGTCACGGAGCCACCCTCTCTCTCTCGCATTGTGCCGCCGGCCGGACCACCTGTTAAAGAGCAGCCGCTGCCGTCGCCTCGGTGCCGGCCGTAAAGTAGCATGCGGGACGGGATCTGCTCGGAGCGCACTGAGCGGGACGAGCCCAAAGTGAAGTGAGAAGGAGCGGAGAGAGCCGCGCTTCCGCACCGCACGTTCAGCCAGCAGCAAGTTGCCCGGCTGAACCACACGCGCGCGCGCACACACAGAGACGCACAAAAAAAAGTCGCGTCGACGGGAAAGGGGACAGACGCTCTCGGATTTAACGGAGCTTTTCAGGGGACATTGGTTTCAGCAAACATGAAATTCGCCGAGCACCTTGCGTCCCACATCACCCCAGAGTGGAGGAAGCAGTATCTTCTCTATGAGGTACAGTCAAATTCGTCCTGTAGGCTGTTAACAAATAAATGAGTGCTGGATGTGGACGTATAGGCGAAGAAGGATTATGTTTTCATGTCTTCAAAAGAAACGCAAAGATAACAGATATTATTATAAAATCCCTTTTTTTTAAAGGGCACCTTAAATCATTTTTTAGAAATATGTTTACTTTTGAAGTTTAGCCTTCTCTTGAGAGCAATAAAAGACGCGAAAGATAAGAGATGCCCCATTGTTTATGGAGGTGGAATTGACTGCGGTTTAAAGCCAAAGGGAGCATTCAGGGTTTATTGTTGGTAGCTGAATTTAAAACACCTGAAATTAACCATTTAGCTTCTTTACCAGCTGTAAATCCTGAATATTTTTCTTTATTTTAGTCATTCCCAATATTGTATTTGCATAAGCAGTAGAAAAATAAAAATGAAAAATTTTCTTCTTTTATTTTTTGCCAAGTAAGTATTGTCTTCTGTTTTATTTCTGATTTTTTTTTTCTCTTTTTTATTAGTTTTCTGTCTTTGAGTGGCTTTCCCCGTTTCTTTCAGTTTCACCATCATGCAGTTGAGGTTGCATAGATATAATGCAGGAAAAATGGTTTCATTGTGGAAGGTCATAATTGCAGCAGACATCCAACATACTAGGAATTAATGTTTGATGTTTATGTTTCTGTATTTGTTTAAGGTAATCCAAATTGTATTGTAATTTGTTGCAAATTTAGACATTTATATTTCCCTTTTCCCCCCAATTTAAAGATAATAGCAAGGCATGTTTTTTTTCTTTATTATTAAGATAGACATAATTAATATTTGTCACATTTAACAGTAATGGCTGCCTGTAATATTCACCCAGCAGTATTTTGATCAACAGGGTAAGGTGTCTTGTCAGCGATGTTTGCAGATATGGAGCGGTAGATCTTTGTTTATGCACATGCTCTTTGTTGAGGGATGTGCAGGACTTGAGGAGCATGTTATTTTTCACAACCTACATCTTACTGGAGGAGCTGTGGCGCAGACATGCTGCCCAGTTCCATTTAGTTCAATGAATTATAGACAAAGACCCTGTTCTCGTCACCCTGTGCAACCTACACCCCAGACCTAGCAGAAACTCTCTGCGGCGGTGTTATTTTGGTAACGGGCTCTGGATATTAATATTAAGTTTGAAAGTCACCTAGGTAGGCATGGAGAGCTCTCCATCTTGAGGCAAACAATCTGCTGCCATTTTTGTGGAATGAACATACTTTTATTTATATATATATATATATATATATATATATATATATATATATATATATATATATATATATATATATATATATATATATATACATATATATATATGTATATATATATATATATATACACATATATATATATATGTGTGTATATATGTATATATATATACACATATATATATATATATGTGTGTGTGTGTCTGTGGCTGTGCGGTGTCTCTACATGTTTGTAGAGGAGCAGATTGATCTTGGGGACAGATGCATGGCCATACCAGCCATTTTACACCTCCAGTGTTTGCCAGAGCACTCACTGACCTGAGATGGATGATGATAGATTTTATTTCTGTCTTCATTGTATAGGTTTAAATGTTTGTAAGTGGTTAGAATTTTATGTTTGCATTTATAGTTTGTTGTATTTTGGCTAAACGTGTCCATATACTATAAGAAATTAAACGTGTTAAACGTCTAATGTAACGGCTCAGGTACTCTACAAATACTACATCATTCAAACAGAGCCGAAGTCCGTATGTCATGCTTTTCGTCAGCAAACGCAGTCTCTATAAACACTTTAGTGTTGAATTTCATTGACTATTTAGCTGTTTTCTTTGTAAATAGTTAAATCGCAGAGTTGCCCGCCTGTTGATATGCTTTCTCCAGCCAAAGAGAAAGACTGTGGATGTGTTTGTGCCTCCGAAAGGAGCCTCCAGTCTTTGTCTGACCTGTAAACACTATCAGCACCTGAGTGGGCGGAACCGCTCAATAACCGCTGCTGTGGACTGATCATGGACATCTTAATTAAAGAATTCGATGCCCCCGGAAAGTCAATATATAAGTTCAAACAAGTGGATTAAAGACATAAATTGAGTCATCTTTAATCATGCAGCGAATATGGTTTAATGTTTACAAAGCAGATATCTGTTTTATATATGATATGATATATACATTTGTATACTCATGCAGAAAACAACTGCAGCAGTGTAATCCGGTTATCAGCATTAAATGAAGCATTAACGTATTGTCTAAACATAACAGGTGTTTTATACCAGCTCACAATGCAGAAAATGGACGCTTGTTTACATCGCCGTGTCTTCGGTTGGGTGGGAACGTTACAGCCGTTCAAGTCTAAATTGAATATAGTTTTAGATGATAAACTGTCTTTTGTGCGCTATTATTAATTAGCCCACTGGCCAGTTTTCCCTCTTCTCCTTTTCTTTTTGCGTGCTGTATTGTGTGTGGGGAAAAAAAGTTGCCACCCGGGTAGATTGGTCAGCCCGTTTCTATGCAGATTAGAAAAATGCGGCAAAGTGAGTGTTCGGGCAAACAATGGCTTTAGTCGGCGAGGCACTTCATTCAAACCTGGAAACATCGACAAGGCGATTGAGCGACGGAATAATTAGGTGTGTGCTTTATCCTGTGGGATTGTAGGTATAAACCCTATATGCTAAAGAGCTGTTTGTTATGTAGGTGCATGTCCTTCCATCACCAGAGGCTTGTCCAGGAGGACGGTAGATGTATAAGGATGAGAAGATTTTTTTTTTCATTTGGATGTAAAACTTATACTAATACAGTTTATTAAATCTCCTCAACAGTTTTTGGATCTCTTTTTGCATTTTAAGTCCAACATGGAAGTGAATAAACGTGTGAAACCTGTTCAGCGCTGATGTGTTTTGTCTGGCTGTGCGGAACAGTCTGCAGAAAGCCTGAGAGATAAAGATGTAGGTATATTGGTGTGTGGGCGAGAGAACAAGGTCTACTTTTGCATTTTATCTGTTCACTCATGTCATTTCTGAAAACCCGACGAGGAGGAGGAGAGTGCGCGACTCCCGTTTCCAATTTAAAAACCAAATTACCGTCTTGATTCAAACTAAACGTGGATGTGATTTCAGTGGCTTGTTGTGCGTTCAAAGGTCAAACGTTGTACCTTGTCTTTATCTTAATTAGCCTGAGTGTTGTAGTGTGGGCATTGTAACAACTACATAAATCATTTGTACCAAGCAGTAGACGTGCTATTCATATGCAAAGTACTACAGTATCACCATTATGTATACAACAGGCATGGCACAGCAACTGCTGAGAGGCCCCCCCTTTCTATACCTCCCTCCTCCTTTCCATCCACACCTCGTCGTTCCTCCCCCACTGGGAAGACATCTGGTCCCTTACCAGACCTGCCCTCTGCACTCCTCCTCCCCCCTCTTCCAGCCTCTCCTCCCATCCTCTCCACTCCTCTTAATGTACAGATCCACTTAGACGGAGCTGCCGTTTTGAGTGATCCATTGGCTTTCTGTTTGAGCCGCAGATCTCTTCATGCCTCGGAAGGGTCACTCGCTTGTGATTACATATAGCTCTCTGGCACCGAGATGCGTCGGTCAGTTTAAATTCAGCACATTGTGGCTTTTGAAAGGATTTGTCCCTGGGAGAACATTTTTTGAGGAAGTGCATCTTCACTACTTTGTTGTAAAAAAGCAAGAAGAACCAATTTTCCTAGACAGAGCTGAGAACAGATACACCTTCAAAACAGCAAAACATATTTCTTATACTGTAAACCCGTCTGTACATGTGCATCACATAATCAAGGGTTAATTAAATGCTCCACACAACATTAATCTCAAAGGGCTTGTATAAGTTGTTTTCTTCCCCTCTTAAAATCAGTGTAGTTTTTAGCCAAGTACTAAAGATTATGATGTGGATGTGCATGTTTTAAGGTATTCCTAATATGAAGTGGTGCTTGCTTGCAGGAGTGTATCGTTCATCACTGGTTTTCAAAGATTTAGATTTCAAAAGTCAAGATGAGCAAAGCTTCCCATTTGCCAGGCGTTTTAGTTGGTGTTTGTTGCAGGTTTTATGTTATCTGTCATAAGCACCCTTAAAAATGTGCCGAGACTTACTGCTTGTTCGTACATGCTCCTCACAGGTGCAGTATTTCCAGTTGAGATGTCTTAGCTGGAAATACTCCTGAGTTCTCTGTGGACAGCCCGTACAGTGATAGTGCTTTTGGTTACAACCGATATGCTGTTCATAGTGAGGATTGTTTTTGTCTTTATAGAAATTGTAAACATGTACTAAGGCAAATCTGTATTAATAATGGGCGAGTAGAATCTCAGACAGAACTGCTGAATGGGACATCTGCAAATGAGATTGAAAACTTTTCTACCAATAGTTTGTGCAATGGTTTTCCTGTGCATCTGGCTTTCTCCCATGGTCCATAAAAACGACTTAGTGTAATTAGTCTCTCTAAAATTATTAAAGGATCACCTGAAAGTGTCCATATAACTTTAGTTTTTCGATAGGCTGGATGTAATGGGATTTGAATCTAACTGTATGATTAAATTGTATTAAAATGACCCAAACTGAATTAAAACTCAATCTAGACAGAACTGGATTCCTTGTAAATTGATCTAAATTGGACTTGTGTGTATTGTATAATAGCCCTGAGATCATATTTTTAATGAATGGGTCAATGGCATTCATTCTTACTGTCATGTCTTCCCCAGGCCTTCAAGGACATGCTGTATGGGGCCCAGGACCAAGCCCCTGCCGTAGAAGGTAAGGACCCTCACTGTTTGGATAAACAAACCCAGGCACACAGACGCACAGAAACCCTCTCAGACACACTTAGATGCCCCCTGTTTGGGCATCCCCAGAATAACAACCCTTCATCTGCTAAAAATAGGTTCAAATTACTGCTAACCTGTTGCCACACTCTCCACAGTGTGACTCAACAAGTCCATAGTCAATTATTATATCATTACCGCTCCACTTCACTACCTTCGCTATGTCCACTGCTTAAATGAACAGATAGCAGCACAGGTGGAGAGAGGAAAAACAGCTAACAGGTTGTTTTGGATGTTTAATAAACGTTTATGAAATTCCAGTGTTGGTGAGAAACCGGAGGTGTCTGTGTGAAATGATTCCTCCTGTAGTTGTTAAACCATCCTAAACTGTCTGGAGCCACGTACCGAAGGCCCGAGTGGTGTAGCAGAACTCGGGGTTCTGTGCCAGCTTTGCTGTGTGCTGCTGCTAACAGAGCAAAGATAAGAAAGGGCACTGGCTATAATTACTCTGTGGCAGTAGACGGCAAGTGATGTGTACCGAGGGAAAGAATTCGGACCATTTGCTTTTTATTTCAGATGGAGGTAAACAACTTTCTTCAGTTGCAGGGCGGAAGTATATTTCATGACGCCGCGCTGCATCGCCAGTGACTGACGGCGTGTGTCCAGATCCAGTGGGGAAAAAAAATAGAACTTGACCTACATGTGGCGGCACAAACACGACTCCGTTATCTGCTTTAAACAAAAGTGTGTGGTGGGCTAGTTTTGTCAGTGATCCTCGTGGGCTGCAGCTCACAGGGTCTGGTGAGGATGGGAGACTGACGTGACTCCCTCCATGAGCAATGAAGATGTAACATACTCTCAGTGAGCACGTGTGGATGAGCGAGCTGTCTGTTTGTGCGAAGAACGGGAGCCAGCTTGATAAACTGAAATCCGTTTCATACATTTTCTCACTTGGTTTTAGCTTCCTGCAGATATGAAATAAAGCCGGTGGGATGTATGATGGAAATTACCAGATTGAAATCGGATTTATGCGTTTACATGGTTTTATTTTCTGTAGACAAACAAGTGCGTGTGTTTGCCGTTGTGTGACGTCTGCATTTTTAAATGACAGAACGGCATTTTATATCTTAGATTTAAAAAAAAAACACACGTTGTTTGATGATAACCTATGAGGCCTGTCTCTCCTTTGACTAGGGTCTTTAGGTGCTGCAGGGCAGGCCCAGTGTGTGTGATGAATTGTTTCCTGTCTCGTGTATAAACTGTAGTCGTAGGTCACTGCTGTGTCTCTGTCAGCCTAGCATGACATATGGGAACGTTTCGTTTGAGAAAAGACCGAATTGATCAATCAGCAGAGAAACATAATGTCTTATTCAAATGGGGTTATTATAACATTTCCAAATTTTACTGCTTAATCAAATTGATTCATATTCATATCACACTTTTGCACAGATTATATTTGCATAGACATTAATATTCTCAGTAGTATTTTTTTTTTGTGTTCAGTGCACTAAGAAGTATTTAAATCTTTTACCTCTGATTAGTATTAAGGATGAACTTACAATCTTTTGCACTTTATAAAATTCATCTATTTTATCTATTTTCCTTATCAGTTGGAATTATTTTATTAGTGTTAATCTATTTAATTCTTTTACAGATCCATTATAAGTCCTTATGTTGGAAAAAATAACTATTACTAAGCCGGATTAATGAAACAGAGCAGGGCGTAAACTTCAATCCTAAAATGACAAAATGAAAGTACAAATGGACTTATTGTAGAGGACTAATAGTGTTAGATAAAATACGTCTCCTAAGATATTCTACAGAGGTTCTTTGCTTTGGGATTGTCAGGGGAAACAGAGACTGCAATATAGGCAGCAGTAGAAACAAATAGCATTATTGAGCCCTGAGAAATACGTTCTCCTGTGCCCGGCTTTGTTTCTCCTTTGGAAGAGAAATAAGATCAGCAGCTGTTATTAAATATAGGCTGACTGCATTGCTTTCTCTTCATATCAGGTAAATTAGATTAAAGTAGGGCAAACCAGTCGATTTTATTAATACTTTCACTTTTTTTTTACTCATGTAGCAAACTAGTTTGTAATGAAGGCAGAAGGTCTGACATCAATGTCAAGATTCTGCAGAATATCAGGATCAGGACACCCCTAGTTGTGTAGTTTAGCCAACACAACCTGCTTAAACTGTTGTGTTAAATTTAAACATTTTCCACTGTTATGTTAGAGGTAGAAATAATCCAAACCAGTCACCTTTAAGTTTATGTCAATGAAGGCTGCTTGATAACAGGAAATATCCCATTCCCAGTTATTTTGGTCGATACTGAAAGAACAATTATTGAGCAAAATTGCTCATCAAGTTTGGAAACAAATTGCATTAAAAACCAAATAATTGAAATGTAAAGCAGAGCATTGTAAAAATCTTTTATTAATACAATTGTTTTGCCTATTGGATTGTTAGGAGCCAAAATTGAAATTAAATTAAAATTAAATGCAAATTTGTTTGCATGCACAGCCCTGTTTTTGATAACTCTATCTATCTATCTATCTATCTATCTATCTATCTATCTATCTATCTATCTATCTATCTATCTATCTATCTATCTATCTATCTATCTATCTATCTATCTATCTATCTATCTATCTATCCATCCATCCATCCATCCATCCATCCATCCATCCATCCATCCATCCATCCATCCATCCATCCATCCATCCATCCATCCATCCATCCATCCATCTATCTATCTATCTATCTATCTATCTATCTATCTATCTATCTATCTATCTATCTATCTATCTATCTATCTATCTATCTATCTATCTATCCATCCATCCATCCATTCAGATCCACTTATCGTAGCAGGATCGTGGGGAGGCAGGTGTCCACTTCAGCTATAGTGCAAGAAGCAGCCTGGCCGGTAATTGGAGGCGGGTTACACCCTGGACGTCTTGCTAGTCAAGACAACAAATAGATACACAGCATGCATGTGCAGCAACAACATAATGATGTATCTTTAACAAAGCATTATAAAATAAACACTTAAGCAAAAACATTCTTTAGAATAAAGTAACAATTATCATGTTTCTATTGCGTAATTATGAGGATTTGATTAGAGGCTGTCTTCCTGTTTTTTCTTTTTCTGTTTTCGGTCATTTCTCATGCTTCAACGGTTTGGTATTCAGAAAGTGTTTCGTTTGCCTGAGGGAGACAGTTTATTGAATTATAACAACTTGCTCACCCACAACGTTCCCTTACTGGCCTGCCTGCTGCACCTGATTAAGATGTGAGCCGTCCAGGAATGCTTTACCAGCACATTTCAAGGTCTCTGTCCAGGTTTCCATATTGTTAACAGAGTGCAAGACTAGGGCTGCACAACACTGGGGAACTAAGGAGCGCCGTCACTGTAATGAGCATGTGCAGGAATATAGGACACAAAATCAAATCCAAGTTACGTTCTTTTAACCACCGGATTTTAGAAAGATATATTTACATAATTAAGATACGGTATCTTTATTCAAACTTATATTGACCAGTACATGACCCTTGATCCCTGATGCCTTATTCTAAATCGCTCCCTTTTCTTTGGTCCATGTATAGCTGTAATTAAAGCACACCTGTCTGAGTGCTCTGAGTGACAGTGGAAAACAACAGAGAACAGCTGGTTCCTCGTTCTTTATCCATTGGAATGAGTTATGCCACTAGCTAATTCAATTAACTTTATTATTACACTGATAGAGGTCTTCTGAGATTAAATACGAAACATTGACACAGATCTGGGTTATGTAAAGGCGTGGAATAGTGTCTAGAACAATGCTCGTATGTGGAGAGATTTTTGTGTCCTTTTGTTTTGGAAGCCATTCATTCATTTGTTCATTCACCGAGTCTTTGTTTCTGCCACCACCCTGTTAATGGCCTGTCCATTGTTTTGATGTTATCTATGCAGGGCTGCGCTGCTTTGTTGAACAGTGGATTAGATTATTATTGATGGTACTGGTAAATGCACATAGAAAGTGAGCCCAAGCCTCAACGTTGAAACAGTGGGGTGCCACATTATTAACTTAAAAATCAGGGAAGAAGCTGGAGAATTTTCCTTTTACATCATAAGCTCTCGATATCAACGATGAATAAACTACACTACAGAGAAGCCAGGAACCCTGATTGGAGCACGGCTTATGTTAGACTATTATTTTCAATGTGGCGGAGGCTCTCACCACCTGTTCTCTGCGTGGCTGCCCTGGTTCTTGGTTATCAGTTGATGTGAGACTCAAAAGTCATGTTCTTCTTTGTTCTGTGGGAAATTTAACACCACAGGTGATATGTTATTTCCTGGGTACCCCATATATGCGTTTTATTGTCTTTAAACAGTGTTTTGATACTTGCATAAGGACCCCCACATACCAGTGGACTAAAGTACCAATACATTTATCCACCTTGCATACAATGTTTCCGCCGATGTGAGGCTGTGCATCCCATGACCATTGACCATGCAAGCCACAACCAGGACAATAAAACATCTGAACTTTTTTTGTATTTCATTTTAAGCCTTAAACATGTAATGAGCACACATTGCACGTCTGTGGATGTATATCTGTAACACAGGGATATTTATCAAGCAAACTTGAATTTGTTTGTTAAGTTTTTAAAGTATTGTTAGTGTCTCAAATCAGTGTCGAGGCAGGCAAGTCAAATATCTAAAGGCATAAAACAAACGGCAAGAAAGGTTCCCTCCCTGTGTGGGCAGATGGAAGTACAGATGAATCAAATCACTGATCAGATGAGAACAAACCTTTCATTGTTGCATCATGGACACCTGTTCCATCAAAGCCATCAAAGCTTCCTGCACTGCAGCTTGCAATGTCTTTGTTCGCTCAGCTCCTGTCACCGTGTGGCTCGCCGCTCTCTGGACTTGTTAAAGCTTTAAAGGCTCCCAAATAAACAAGGCACCAATGATAAACAATAAAACACTCACTTGGCACCGGGCATGGGTTAGTGTGAGATTGTCCAAGTATGATGATGTCAAGTAAAATTATCCTGGTATTACAACATTAACACAGTAATAAAAAAAACAACAGCCTTGAATCTAGAAAAAAAAAACAATTATTCCCAGTGTCGCAAAAACATAATGTATTCCTTATTATGGCAATAATGATGTTATCTGTAACATTTGTTCATCGTTAATTGGTTTTTAGGTAAAGTCTTAAGCAAAAACATTAAATAAACACCTTTTTGAAATGTAGTTTTCAAATGTTTTTTTTACATGGCCTAATCTACCTGTTTTTATCTGACCTTTGAGAAGGCCTGCAGTCAGCTGCTTAGTATCAGCTTCTGAAGAATGATGGGTGGAGTCCCTTTAATCTCCTTGCAATCACTCCATGTCATGACCAGAAATGTTTCTAAACAGTCAACCTCGCCTTTCTTGTAATAGAGGGAAGGGTTGTTTTAGCCAGTGACAGTGTGCAGCAACAGGTGGGGGAGGGGATGTGCTGCATTACTCCATACTCTGTAAAACAGGAGAAAACGATGGTCACTCTCTCTGGAATCTAATTTTTAAAGGAATATATGCTGAATAAGCTTGTCTGTCAATCTTTAAACACTTTCGTCTGTTCAGGACGGACTGAGGCTGCGGTTTTTCCAGCTACAGTTAGGTTAGTGTAATGTTACTTACTTCCTAGGTCACCACATGAGCCATCCATGTGATGAGCCATTAGGAACTAATACAGAGTGTCAGGCAAGCATCTATTATGACTCACAAAATCAGCAATTGACTTTAGATATTCATCTTTGGACTGTGGGAAGAAACTAGGGCCTTCGGTAAGAACTAGTAAAAAAGCAGCGCTTTTAAATTCTACCCAGAAAAGCCAAATTCAGCTAGGCTCCAACCCCCAGCCCACCTGCTTTGACCAAGTGCAAATTCAAACCTTTTTCTAATGAATATTTCTGTGTCTGGACCTTTCATGCCTCGTCAAAGCACCAACATGAGTAATGAATACAAATCATGGTAGCTGTGCTCTTATGTGGCGATCCATGCTGCCTGCTCGCCCGCCATTTTGTCCACTGTTTTCACACCCATGATGAGGGGTTAGTCAAGAAGCCGCTTGGCTGTGTAATACAGAGCTGATTGTTATTCTGCATGCATACATGTTTGAACAGCAGCTGTTGTTATAACTGTTCTTGTTCTTTGTTGGAGTCCTTCACCCATGCGAGAAAACACATAAACTATGTGATTTATTTATTTATTTAGCCTCAAAATCCTTTGTAGTTTTGACAAATTTTCAGGAAACAATTATGCATAGTTTGTTTTTGTATTTGGCTCTTTGTTTTTTTGCAAGGATCAATCATTTCTGACTAGTTTGTAATCTAAAACATTAACAATAGGGCACCATACACAGGTTGGAGGAATTTTAGTGTTTATTCCTATTGACTAGGTTAACATCTGGCCATAAATCCATTCTGTGACAGTGAAACAAGTCTTTCCCAGAGTCTCAAAAAGCCAAGACAATTCCACAATTTTAAGCCAGTGTGGTGTTCAATGAGGACAAGTTATTAAGACAACCAAAGTGCTCACAGTTGCAACAGTATATCTAAGATCCTAGTAAAACCTGCTATGCTAAGTTGAACAAAGATGTTCACAAGCCAACCAAAACAGATCAGGGTCAGGGAATAAAGGTGTATATCTAAGGAACAGGGATGCTTATTTGTCATTGTATGGATGGTATGGAACGCAAAAATATATACAAACACAAACAGCAGATTTTCTGTTTCCCTAAACTGAGTGCTTAAATAACACATCCACCCGAGACAAAACATAGATATCTCTGCTGTGATGCATACTGACAGATCCTAGCAGGTTTTATGGAGGTCAGGCAGTCAGTGGGATTAAAAAAACAACAGAACTGGACAGGGGACATATGGACATGCAGAAAGACAGGTAGTCATGCTGAGGAGGGGGTAGTGGGACAGTGTTTTTTTTTATCAAAGGTCTCCCACCCACTTGCATTATTGATAGGTTCTTTGACAAGCTGCTGCTCCTCCCCATCTCAAGCACTAATTGATGTTTTTGTTGTGGGGGTTGGTTCCATGTGTAGTTCTTAATCACGGCTCCGCCTACGTTAAAATAGTGAAAACCCATCAGAGTCTAAGGCCACTGAATGCTTTCTTCTGTAGCTCCAAAGCAAGTAAATTTCTCAGCATCGTTGAGGCGAGCTTCAAGCTGTGGAAGTCGTACACTAGTCCTTCGATGACGCGTCGAAAGGGAAAAGATTCAGCGCAATCCGGGTCAATACGAATCTAAGATTACTACTCCAAGGTCAGGGACTCACTGAGCAGAGGAAACGAGCAATGACAAAGGAGATGGAGTAATTGATCAAAGAGTGAATGAATAAAGATGGAGGACGCTGCTTTGTGTTTGCCTTGGTGGTAATAAAATAATTATTAGGGAGTCATTTTAAAATATAGGGCACCGAGAGCGTTTGTCAAGGATCAGTGTGGATCAGGAAAACGGAACAGAAACTGGCGGAGAGGAAGCAAAGTCCTTCACACAGCAGACAGACAGACTGAGTGGGAGGTCTCTGGGCACGTCTCCAATGCATGTTGCCCTGCATTAGCACTATAGCCGTCCCGCAAGAGAAAGACGGTGAGAGAAAAAGAACCTCGGCAGATGAAAGTCTTCTATCTGTCCATCCATTATTCATCGATGAATTAGATCTTGCTTGAATGAAGTTGAGGAGAGAGGAGGAGAAAGAGCGACTGAGGGGAAAAGGGTCGTGTTTGCGTGGAAAAGAGCTTGTTAAACATTAAACAGTTGGAAAAATTGACGTTTATTTTATTTGGGGAATTCTACAACAAGAGCAGGTTGCTGAGATGAGGACAAACAATCATGTTGTGTATTCTGGAAACGCGGCGGGTGGGGGACAAAGGGGAAGGAAAGGTTAATCTGGTCATCAAAGGAGTAAAGGTTGTCATAAATCTTTACACCTCCTAAACATAACTATGAGGGGTTTTAAGGCTCATGACTTGCCCTGTCAAATGCTCTCCCCTGTTAGCACTAAAAACATTCAGGACATCTGCACTGCTCTGATTTTATGAGGCAAGGCAAGGCCAATTTATTTGTATAGCACATTTCAGTAAAAAGACAACACAAAATGCTTTACTTGAATAAAATATTGGAAAATAAAAACAGAATAAAAGCAAGTTGGAATAAAATGTAGAAAAATTTAAACACAATAAAACATAGGAAAATGGAAACTAAAAGCAAATATTACAAACAGCTGGACAACAAACTTGAACTAATGATGTTTCAGTAAATCAGTATAACTAGAACAATCAAAGGCAATCCTAAAGAAAAGTGTTTTTAATCTTGATTTAAAGGAACTCAGGCTTTCAGCACTTTTACCGTTTTCTGCAAGTTTGTTCTGCTTCTCCGTGTTTGGTTCTGGTTCTAGGTGTGCAGAGTAGGCTGGAGCCATAAGACCTGAGTGAGAATACTGCAGGAACTTAAACTTGGTTTGTCCTTGTGTGGTGCAGGACAGGGCTGGTGAATATCTCCAGCGGCCATTGAACCCTTAACAGGTCTTTGATCCATCACAGAGCAACACAGGACAGAACCAATGTATGAAGAGAACCAATATATGAACATTACCGCCTGCATTGCTGCAGATTATAAAGATAGTAGACCAGTTCTAGCCTTTGTGAATGCGGCAAAATTAGCTACAGCTTTAATTTACCTATAATATACGTAAATGTAGACAGGCTTTTCCCTAAACGCATTCATATTATCTCTTTTAAATATGGACAAACTGAAAATCAGCTCAGAGACTCTATTTGCTCATTAGAGGAGCTATATACTGTAGGTGTAAATTTCAAACCCTTTGTGTACTTTTAGGATTAAAATTAAGTGCCTACTCAGATTTACACACATTTAGCATCCGTCCATGGCTTTGGGAATTTGCCTGATTATCTTTCAATCAGAGCAAGAGAAGAAAATAGCTCTTGAGCTCTGCATTAAAAACAAAAATCAGGACATAGATGCAGAAGGTTGAACACAAATCCTTAAAAGGCAGCATCTTTCTGTGAATTATTTTGTTAGTCCCAATGAAAATACAGTTTTGTAAAGTATAGATACAACGAACATATAGATTAGTGGAACTGGATGCCATGTAGCACAGCTGGGGTCAGGTATTTGAAGCATCAGGGACCTCAGCAATCTTATGCATGGAAGGCACATGAATGTGATTATATCTGTCATCGTTGATTGTTTTCCATGTTTTAGCACTTGCAGAGCTTTCAAACTGGAGGAAACCTCAGTTATTAGATAAGTTGTTTCATTAATCAAATGTTAAGAAACCTAATTGACAGCTCTGGCAGCCAGCCAACAGGTCAGCAGCGCCTGTCGGGGTGAATTTCGCAAATTTATTGTAGCAATGAAAACAGCGTGCTGAAAATAAATTTGCAGCTTTGGGTGTCATGAACACTGACATCACATCTGTGTTTTAACAGACTGGATGAATGGATAATAGAAGACACCACAACACAGGAGATAATGATAGACAAGGAGGAAAATACAGACTCCTGACCTTATGTTTTTGTCTTTGATTTTCGCACTCAGTTGTTCTCTGCTCTGTACACACAACTCAATAAAAGAGGTTTCACACGTATGCTTTTAAAGCTACGCACTCTCCCAGAGGTAGCCGCTCTGTGTAGAGTGAGTGGGTGTGATCGTGAACCACAGGTGATGACAAGTGGGCCATATGCTGATGTATTTTTGTTTTTGCTAGTGTTGCAAAAAGAGGACAGCCACTTAATCTTTTTTCTCTACAAATCAACTCAGAATATTAAAGAAACCTTGAATGATAGACAAATCGGACATTCATTTTTAAATTTTTTTATATCTTAGTCTTTATGTTATTTTTAAAATTCTCAGCTCACATTATCTATTTTGATTAAAAATAGTTGTGATTTCCTGCGAAGCATGCTGGCTTGATGAGTTTATTCTTTGCATTTAATTAGGTGAGTATCATTGGGTGCTGGTGAGATACGGTGTCCTTCCATTTAGCATTGTGCTGTCCTTTCTTGTTTCTCTGGAGAGAACTTGGCTCAGACTGGCTCAGAGGCATGAACACAAGGTTACCATGTGGCATCAGATTGCTTCCCCCCCCCCTCTTTATGTTGCAGTATTGCCTCTGACTATCGGTAATATCACAGGTGTGATATTACTACTACTGCGCTCTGAAAATATTTACAATGATAACCATCCGGTTTTTATACAGTTATTATATAATACCAAGATTGACCTCTTGAAAGTCAATTTTACAAAAGATGAATGCATGTTTGATTATTTGATTTTAAGGGTGCCATCTAGTACATTGGAAGAGCATTAACACCGCTTAAAGTTTTCCACATTCGGTCGCCGGACAACCCAAAACCTAAATGTATCTTATTAGGATTTTATGTGATACAGCCACACAAAGTAGTCCGTATTTATAAGGGGGAAGGGAAATGACACCTGCATTTCACAAGCTTTTTCTCTGATCTTCATAAATATAATCCACTAATTTGCTTTTCTCAATCAATTAATATTATAACAAATCCCAAAACATTGACCTTTGTGGTTGCAGAATGTGAAAAGGTTAAATGGGTGGGAATACTTTTTAAAGACAGCATTTTGGAATTTGTCAGGATTTTATGTTACTTTATTTTTTTTCTATTCTGCCTTCGAGTAGGGTGGAGATACTTACCAAAAAATAAGTATGTCCAGTTCCCACCTCCTTTCCAAAAGGAAGGCAGCGAGGGTTCAGAATGTCAGATGAATAGAAGAAAATAGAAAAAAGGGAAGGTGACATTGGTGATAATTGAAGGAAAGGAAGCCAAATCCTTAGGGTGCCGCTATTCTGAGATGTTACATTTGCTTGTATAAATGATGTGGGGGGGTAAAAAAGAGAACACAGTAAGAGCCGTTCATAAAGGTGTTTGATAAATTGTTATCCCTTGTATATTATTACTCCTTTCCTTTTGTGTCAGAGCTGTGATTTAGGTTTAACTTGTGTAAAGAAGTGGGAATTTTACGTTTAGGGAGCAGAAAATAATTAGTCTAGATTTATTACTTTTCTTATTTACCCTGCATCGTCTTATAATCCTGAGAGAGATCAATAATTCACAGCTATTCCCCCAGTCTGTCTGTCTTTATATTAAATGATGAATTATTAACAGTGTGCGAGATGGGAAATCTGTTGGATTTTCCTCTTGCCCATAAAACTTCAAAAACTGCCCTGTCACTCAATAAGAGGGTCAGAACAGCTTATTGGTTCAGTGGGTCAGCGTATGTTATAGATTTATGTCATATCAGGAAAATATGTTGGGGTTAGACACTGGAAGAAACATGTCGCAAGTTTTACCAACATGTTTATTTTTTTTTTGTTGAGATGTGTGCCTTAAAATCCCCATGTCAGGACCTCCGTTGTTTATTTCATAGTTCACCGAGCCTGTTACAGTATGCAGGCCTGAGGTATGATGCATATTTTATATTCTAACCATCGTGTGATTTATGTATGAAACAAACGTAATCTGCAGTCAAGTCATGACAAGCATGTTTGTGTCTGTTGGTATGTTCGTTGACTTATACGGAGAGTGGTCTCAGTAGCAGCTTTATAATTACAGACCTCCTTTTTGAGCTAATTTCCAACAGAAACAACTGTTTGTGTCTGTTTTGCATTTTGTCTTCAGGCAAACTGCATGGCTTCTTCTCGACAAGTGCCATCTGATAATTAGGCCCCCTAATCACCCTATTAATATGCAGCTCAATTGAGCAGAGAACAGCCTATTGTTCCCCTGGTAGATTAATAGCAGACATGTGTAAAAGGATCATCGAAGATTTTTCTTTTTTTTATGATGATTAATGTTTTTGTTTTTTAGGTAAATTGTTGTATTGTTAATCTCCGAAGAGTTTGCTTTTATTGCAGCCTGCAGTTGGCTTTGGGAAATGATAATAGCATTCAGTGGCGGAGGTAGTGGCACTGTGTATGCTTTAAAATATAAAAATAAAAACTCAACCCTGATCTCTTTACCTTTTTGTTGAGTAGAAGCTGTGCCCAACTTTTTCTGTTACAGTTACCATGGTACCTCAGAAGGAGCCTGGAATCATCTGAGCCTCATTTTGTCCCCAAGACATTCAGGTTGCAAACACAATAAAGCCACAACATGTGACACTAAAGGTCCAGGGTGGTGCTGTGAATTATAATGGTATCTGGTGGATTCATGCTGGTTCCCCCTGAGAGGATGAAACAAATTTGTAAAAGAAATAGTGTTGAATTTGGTAACAGATCCCGCGCATTACTGTGCAAAAAAAATTACAATATCATGAAAAAGTTCAGTATTTATTGTCACTCGTTTCAGAAAGTAAAACTCATAGATTTATTGCACATAGTATGAAATATCTTTACTTCTTATAATAGTGATGAATATGCCTTACAGATAAGGAAAACACACAATTCAGTTTTGCAGAAAGATTTAATGTTAAATAAGTCAATTAAAGAAGGGATGTTTAAAACAGAAATGGCTCATGAAAATTATTTTCTACGCCCCAAACACTTGGTCAGACTTACTTTTGCATGAATTACTGCATCAGTGTGCTGTGGCATAGTGGCGATCAGCCTGTGGTGCTGTAAAGATGTAATGGAAGCCCAGGTTGCTTTGATAGCTGCCTTCAGGGCATTCAGCATGTTGGGTCTGGTGTCTCTCATCTTCCTCTTGACGACAGCCCATAGATTCTCTATGAGGTTCAGGTCAGGGGAGTTTCCTGGCCCATCTAGAACAGGAACAGTATGGTCAGTGAAGCAGCTTTTGGTACTTTTAGCAGGTGTAAAGGACCTCAAGCAACGTGGATTCTGTGCCTCTGTGCTCTTCCTCCAGACTCTGGAACCTTGACGTCCAACGGAAACGCAAACTTTACTTAACTTCTAAGTCCATTAATGAATGAGAAGTGTATAAACAATTTTAGAAAGCCTGTTTTTAATTAATTGAACATGAAAACAGGTGTTTTGTTTTCAAAAATGATACTCCTTTTACGTTGATTAATTGCTGCAGGGCTTTAAGAGGAATTTTCGGGAAGGGTCACTGGGCGGACATGCACACAATAGATCTACCTCTCTGATACCTCCACAAGGTGCAGCCCTGATTTGGTTTTCACTGTACGCTGCTGCTGCTAGAATAATGGGCTGAGTGGGAATTCGAAGCCCAAGTGCTCGATGATGTTAGATCCTGGCTGCTCCTCTTTATACACAGATTTAGCGAGTGACTACTCCGTGCTGCTCAGTGGCATCCACAGTGTGAAAGAAACTCACAAACATGCATCACGCGCACATACATATTACACAAATGCCACATGTATGCATGTTCTGCACAGCATGCCCAGAAACAAGCCATGTGCCTTGTATGCTTCCTAAACACTATCTTTAGAGCACACAGGCAGTTTTTTTTAAAACGATTCACTGCCCAGCTTTACAATAACATTTATTAGATCTTAAAATAGAAGGAAAATTATGAAGCTTCTGGGTCAGCAAAGGGCATATGAAACACTTCAAATCTGTTTTTAAGACGTATTTTTTTGTAAACTTAACACTTCTATTTATACTTTTTTTTTTTAAAAGAATAGTTGCTGTGGTTAAGGATGATACATTTATGCCGCTTACTTCTTCCTGGGGCTATCAGGTATAGATATTAGCTTACAATATCTCTAATCTGCTAAATTGTTTTGCATTTTTATCTTTTATTGTTTTGGGGGGAAAAGGTAAACAAGGTACTTCCTGCTCTTGTAAATCATGCTAATGATGACACTGAAGCACCCCAAGGTCAGTGCTCACCTAATCAGATTGAGTCAGGAAATTGCCCTTAATCTAATAACGTTAAGCATTGGATTCCTTCCTGCTTGCCAGGATGGTATAGGTAAAATGAATGGGCAATATGACGGATCATTTATGAGTTAAGAGTTAACATTACAATGCAAAAAAAAAATGGAAACAGAACCTTGATGCAGAGAGATGGCTTGCAAAACCGAATTAAAAATTAATGGTGCTACTTTCTGCAGCATGCATTATTCACTTTGCCTTTGTTTATGCTGATGGCCCACATGAGTTTGTGTGTGTATAAAGAATAATATCAAAGTCAACGTTGACAATCAGAGCTGTTCAAAAACTAGTCCATGTGTCTATGCTTACCAGTACTTATGGGTTTCCCTAATTTGGTAAAGGTTTTAGTTAAGGTTCACCTGATGTGATGTCATCTGTCTAATTTAGAGAAGCACTAATCAGAATTTTTGTAGCCAGTTTATGGTCTTTTACCTGCCGATACAAATTTTTAGCAGATGTAAATCTATCTTTAATAAATATAGTAGTACAAAAGATAAGAATATCATTCAGTTCTTTCCATCCTTGCTGCCATGACTGGTCATAAATCCTTTATATCAGGATCAGAAGTGACTGCACGTTTCTAGAGTACAGCTGTAAAACAGGGTTTCACTATTATTTTAAAATAAAGGCAAAATGATGACTATTGCGATATTCTTAGATGTCCTTTGAATCCAAATGAAGCAATTACCATGACTAGCACTGCTAAAACAGCAGTTCCCCTGTGACTTAACCATAGCTGGGGCATCCAAAGTGTGGCCCACTTGGCCATTGGTGGCCCTTGGGATTATTTTGTGTGGACCCGACTGCAATCTAAGACTATTAGATTGAGTGGTTGTTGCAGATGGAAACCATTAGGGTAGGAGTTTCAAATAAATCTGACTAATTAAAATCTATTCTTAAATGGAAAATGTTAGGCACAACACAAAATGTTCATTTTTTACTAACCATGATTTTTGCTTTGATTTTATGTTTGTAGTAAATAGGATCCCAAATATCTAGCAACTTTTTCTTATACAGCGCTATTTACCATCTTCCATTATTATGGGGAAGAATGGGTTAAAGATGGTCTAGACCAAGAAACATCAACCCAAAAATAAGAAAATTCTGCCTTTCTTTTCATAAAGCAAAGATTTGAGATCCTTTTTATGTTTTTGTTCAGTAATGACTTACAGATACCTTTCTGAATAAATCACAATGCTTTGTTTGTTTTGTTAAAATATTGCATGTTTATTTTATTGTTGAGCTGGTTAAAATAAAATAAACAACTATGCTGATAAAATCAACTAGCATGTTTTAAAAAAAAAACAGAAATAATTTTGTGGTCTGCAGGTATCTCCAGCTTGATGCCATGTTTGATTACATGGAGTGAAATGTCTAAAGGATAAAACAGAGCACTTCATTTAGCTTTTCTATTAGCTTCCTAAAGTCTTGTCTTTCTTGCACTCTCTCACTGCCTGAACCAACCACAGACACGCGGTCCTTTTAAATGGCTTCCTATGTGTGTTCACTGACTGGAAAAGCTTGAAATATGTAATTTGAGAACGGTCGATCACCTATCGGGGCCAATCAAGGTGAAAATTGTCTGACTCCAATTACCAGCTGATTACTCAGTGCATTGGTAATCTAAATGCAACGCTTCAATATCACATGTAGTCCTTAATTGCCTATGTTGCAACTGTGGCAAAAGGTTAACGAGGTTGAAAGTCAAGTATAGGCTTGCTGCTTTCTAACCTATAAACTGTTATAAGTCCAATCATTCTGACATAACACAGTACATTGTGTGTGAGGCTTTTGTTGCATTTTGACTCCACAATAACCTCCTGGTTTTTTGTATTTTGTTATGCAGCTGGTGCCTGGTAAACAGGAAGAGACTACAAGCAGGTTAATTTGTACTGACATCTGTATAACTGAACCTTCAGGAAAGTTCAGTAAATGCAACTTTACAAACCACTGAGTAAAGCAGATTATATTAAACTGTTGCCTTTTAGCAAATATAGAGAATATATTTACGTTGGAACCATCTGTGGTGCAATTTTTGCTGTATTGTTATTTTAGTAGCATCGCCTACTAAGAGGAAAACGTTACGTTTAGCATGTATCAACAGGATGAGTAAACAGACACATGTAAACATCAAATAGTTCTTCTCGCTTTGTAACATTTTTTATTCTATGTGTCAGGTCATTATCAACTACAAATATGTAATTTCAAACACTTAGAAGCCTTAGCTGTATTTACTCAGGTAAACCTTTATTTGCCTTGTTTTGTGTGTCTGGCTGTTTCCTTGCAATACCCAACAGATGCTCTCTCAGCTGTTTCCCCATCACTTCCTTAGTCATGCACTGAGTCCGCTGCCATTATCATCACTGGGAGTTTACACATAAAACTGGACTGTGCTGACAGTAAAATGCATTCTGGGTGACCTCTGCAGAAGTGCCACCCCCGCCTAACGGTGGATTTTTTCAGAGATTGGGGAAAATGGGTTCTGCTTCTCATAGGAAACTGCCTTGTTTCATGTCAATCTATCTTCTAGCTTTTAAATATCTGCCATGTTACAGAAATATGTCTGCGTGCTGGTGTGTGTGTGTGTGTGTGTGTGTGTGTGTGTGTGTGTGTGTGGGGGGGGATATGTTAGTATGTGTGTGTGACTCTTATCGAGAAACTGCAGCTGCTACTGTTGTGAGAGTAGCATGGTAGCCTGGAGGGAAATCTTTAAACAACTTGCACACACCTTGGTTTCCTTACACCACACTGACCAGACATACAGACCTGAACAATTATGAATAGAGTCAACATTTTTCATTTACTTGTAATATATATGATGGACCTGTTGGACTCTGGAGAATGAGGAGAACATCTTAGTAATCAAGCTTCACTTTGCATCTTAGTTACTAATCCTGCCAGATTTACTATCAATATGTCAATACTTACGGTGTGATCAGAAGTGTGTCTCCTCAATCTTAGTGTGTGACTAACTTTGCTATAATTGTCAGACATTTAAATGCTGAGGGGTGCTTTTGCAAATGAGAAGGGAAGCTTTGGTGTACTGTGTATAAATAACATGCATTGCTGCAATACTTTAACTTTATTTTTGATATGACATACGTGATGAAGCATTTAAGGCTCTGGCAAAATCTACTGTATGTTGGCTGTAAAGCTGCTGTCACACTGGTTTTTTTTTTATATTGCCATATTTTCTGTGCTGAAAATATATTTGGTGAGTTTACAACCAGTAATCTCACTTTCTTCATTGCCATCAAAATATTTCCAACACTCTCCATGTCTACAGCTAAATCTATGTATGGCCTGAGCATTAAGTTGAGTAAAAGTTCAGCCTACTTGAAACAAAATTAATTACGGAAATGCATAGTATGAAGGCACACCACTTCAAACATATTAGTATCTTAAGTAGTCCATCCAGGCAGTCCTTTGCAGTTGTGATGTTGCATATCTGATATTATGATGGCAAGTGTGACCTTTTGTGTGTGCTGTACCTCCTATGCTAAACTTGAGGAAATGAACAGGGTTTAACAGAGCATCATGTCCAGTCACATGTTTGAAAGACGTTTGTCCTTTTTGATATGCTCCCCTTCTAAATGCCGTGTGTATATTGAGATTAGTGGTGAGTCATTCACAGTGTTCTGCTTTGTCGTGACTGAGTGTGATACTTTTCTTTAATTTGAATTTTAGTACCTTCAAGGGGTCAGATGATTATTAGCTAAGATAATCAGACAATAGCCCCATTTACACTACCCTTTTTTAACCGATCAATGGCGAGTTCGGACCAAGCTTGGATCAGTTAACCGTGCCGGGCTTGGTTCTGACGACCATTTACACATCACACTAGCATGGTTCCTCACCTCCTAGTGATGATCTACGGTACTACTGCTCTCTGGGATTGAAGGAGGGAATCAAGCAAATAAAAATGGTGGTGCCCGTGACATTCAGGAAGTTATGCTTGGTTATAATTGTGATATTTCGTTGTTTGCGGAGAGTCAGGCGAAGAAGGCAAACTTTGGTAAATTTACTTGACAGAGTCAGCTTTTGGGAAGTGGATAAGACAAACGAACGTCTAATCAGGGCTTACAGATGCAGGAAACAACGACACGTTGAGGTTCATCACGCTGCTAAGCAGAATCATCACTGGAAATCGTGTGGCGCGGTAGGGAAGCTAGTATTTTTATGAATGTCTGAAATTTCTGACTGTTAGGAAATGACGCGGTCTGCTCATGCACTCTTTGTTATTAGAGAACCGAGCCACTGAAAAACCGGACCGAGCCCAATTATCGAACGGATCTAGATTTAGCGCGGTCCGGTCCGGCACGGTGCAGTTCAGTTTGCGTTCCATTTACTCTTGATAGTTATCTCAGTTACCGAGCTCGGACCGTTCTCGGCACCGTTAAAAAAGTATAGTGTAAATGGGGCTAGTAAGGGATTCCATCAGTTTCCCTTACAGTTTCCATTCAGTACTTAGTGTACTGCAAGATCAGTTAATGTAATAATTGGGTCATTCTTACAATGTTTGAGTTGCAGTTGTATCAAAAATTGACATTTGAAATTTGTGACGCTCAAGCGGCAACATGTCCAAAAAAATCAGTTTGGCAGACAAATTATATATATTGCAATGTGAAATCTATAATGAGGTGACATTGTAAATGTCTTGTTCTTAGTGCATTCTGTCTTCTTACACCATTGAAGCGAAAGGCAGGTAGGCAATAGTTCCTTGACCCCTTTCTGTTATTGGAATAGCCACCCTGTAAGTTAAAGGATAGCAGATTTAATCTACAGCTGCACTCGCTCAGCATTTGTCATGGTTACAGTAGAAAAGCCTGTGCTCTTGTTCTGCTTAGATTAATGACCTCAGTTTGGACTATTGACACAACACTTATCTGTTTTTATGAGTCCTGTGGCTTCTGTCTATAAACCCCAGAGGCGCATAGGAGTTCACACACTAACAAGAGTGTACATCAACACACACACACACATCTTACAAGGCTCTGTTATTTTTAGCCTCCTATGAATTTTTTTTCTGTGTCGTTTTCAGCTCAGTCCTAATATGTCTGGGTCTAAGCTAAAAGGGTCAGCTGACAGACATTTTACGCAGCAAAACCTCTAAAACTTTCCCCCCACAACCACAGATGAGAGGAGCTGAGCTGAGCTGAACCAGGACAGGCGGTCAGAGCATATATTTACTTTGGTGGTATTGAAGATATAGGCTCTATTGCATCTTCATTGTTTTAATTGAAAGAAAGCAGGGATTTTTGATAAGTCAACTTTTTTTTATTTAAGAAGAATTTTTGTTCTTTAGTTCTTTTTTTTCTGCTTGATGTTTGATATATGTTAAAACACAGTGAAAATCTAGGAGATACAGTATTCGAATTTAGAGATAGCTACATTTGAGATTGAAGAGAAAAGATTTCCTAATTAAAAAAATAAGTTGCTTTGACATGTCTTGTTGGTCATAATTAGATTTGTGCTCAATTTTTGCACCAAAAGCTAAAAAAATAAACTATTAGATCCTAAATCTCAGCATGATTTAAGATTTTAGATCTAACAACTAAGATGATAAAAAATAGCAATTTCAACATGCCCAAAACAATCATCTGCTCTCACTGGTGTGTTTTTTTTTTTTTTTTACTTAATGTTATTTTATCCCTGTTGGTACTGTTATTCTGAGTCTTTAAGTTCACAGTATTTCTCACTTGAGTCCACGGAGAGTCTACTCGAAGTAAAACTTGAAAATCTCTTCATAGAAGACAAATGTGGACCAACAAAGTCACACACATACGCTCCAGCCTGTGTACGCTCAATATTTGTACTGTTATGCAGCAATGCAGCAGATAAAAGAAAGCGAGAATGAGAAAAAGCAGATGAGTTGTCCCTGTGGGCTCCACTTCCTCTGTACCTACAGGATCAAACACAAAGCGTGAACTGAGCACCACAGGAAACGTCAGCCGCAGTTAGGATTACAGATTGCCTTGCCCAAACTTATGTCTGTCAAAGCAAGGGAGGTGATGTGTGTTATGTGGGAGAGACAGAGGAGAAAGGAGTAACTGCGGTGACACAAACTGGTTCAGATACACAGCATGTAACACTTGTCATCAGGTGACATGCACACAAACATAATCGAAAACTGTGGAAGGTGAAATTGTGCTCTGGAAGACTCGAGTTTAAACCTCTCAGGTCTAGACTGGCTTTACCTGCGGGTTGCACTGGAGATATTATTGTAGATTAGAGCGACACAATATATGGAATCACAACTGTTTACGCAATTACAATGTATCCAATATCCTAATCGCAAAAAGTCCTATGATGTAATAATAGGTGGCTCAATTATTTCAGGTTCCATGCATTAAAACTCTGCTTACCTTTGGTATATTTTGCCAGTTGCATAAACGTTTAATCTTGTTTTTGCTCACACCCCTTATAGATTTTAGAGACAAAGACAATAGAGCGAGAGGAAGTGATGGGGCCATCGTAATGATGGATAAGAGAGACAAAGATGGGGAATCTGTTGGTTAATCGCTATCAATTTAGTCATGATATTCATCAATAATATTGCAGTTTTAATGTGTTTCTGATATCTTGCAGCCCTTTTGTCTATTATTTTGAACAATATGCTGCATTTGATTTAAAAGATTCATATATTTTTAATCAACAGTTTAAAAACAAAGTTTAAACTGTCTTATGTTTTACACAACTACTGGTGTGTCGATCCTGTAGAAAATGGTCTAGTAATAAATTCTCATACTCAGTTTAATTTATTCTCGTAGCACCTTTAGCGGTGCTCTGTTGAGAGTTGTAAGTACTTGGATCCGCTAACGGTAACTAGACAGTCAGGTGTATAATGAGTTAGTTGGATGTGATAATTGTGCCCTGTTGAACAGCAGCTGCTTGCCACTAGCCATGATTGGCTGAAGTGGAAATGGAGGCTCGTGATTGGCTAACGGGGGTTAGACTTGAATACAGGCTCCTGGTGATCGCTGCCCAGTTGCCTGGAAACAGCCATCCCTCTCTGTGTTAGTGGCCTTGGCAAAATGACAGACAGCATAAATGCTCTGCAGAGGAATGTGTCAATCTGTTGATTCTGCTAAAGATTTCTTTATCTGTTTGTTCGGTGGGTCTGTGTCATTCCGTGAATCACGTCTCTTTATCGGCCTTGTTCACTGTGTTGTGGTACAAAGTAAAAAAAAGAATAGAATAAATATTACATTTTTTTTGTCGAGTAAGCACAACATTTACTCAATAAGATAAAAATGTTGTTTTGTCATGATTTTAATTCCAGTATGCGTTTTATTTTAGAAGTCTAGTGGGTTGATAATGAATTTGGAGACGTTTTTCTTTTCCCTAAAGGCATTATTTGAGAGTTTCAGACCAACTGAAAAACCCTAGAAACCACAACGTTGTTGCTTTTTACTGGTTCTCCAAGGATTCTATATAATTTTGCTCTGTGTGCTGTAGATGCCAAGATACTTATTTAGCCTCCATATATTTATTCTAATTCAGCCTACACTTCTCAGCAACGCTGCTTTTACTGGATGTAGGAAATCAGAAATCAAAATGTTTTTTGTTTAAACAAAAAGTTCCCGATAACTGTTTAATAATGACCCAAAAAATATTCAGCTCTGCATTCTCTAACTTTGATTCCCTGTTAGAATAAGAAAACTAAAATGTCCCAACTGTGGCTGAATTTATTTAACTAAAACAGGGCCCAACTGTTTCTTTTGCTATTACAAATTTGAACATATTACACTTTAACATATATTATTTTTAAATATTCCTCGCTGTATTATTTATTCAGTCACCCTTCTCGCTGCTCAGTATGTCTCTTTGCAATCATCACTACATCAATATGTACAGTATTGTGGTTGAAAAGGACAGTTTGGGATGTATATCCAGGTGCCCTGCATTAAAACTTCCCTAGCCAATGCTATTTAGAGTTCATGCCCGGATCTGATGTAAATTTTAGAAACCGAGATGCTAAAGCTCCATTAGAAGATTTACTATACTATGATAGAAAAGAAAGAGAGACCCTGTATATTTAGGGGGATCATAGGTGCCTGAACAATGGAGGAACGGGCACAACTAAACGTCTATTGTTGCTGATCTATAAACATTTCATCACTCACTGCAGTCAACCAAAATAGTCTCTATTAACTTAAGATGTACATTTAAACTTACAAATAAAAGAAACAAAAAAAAATAATTTCCCTATTGTATTCCCCTTTTCCTTCACCTTTGAATGGGCTCAGTCTAATTCACCCGTTCTGTTTTGGAAATAAAAGTCCTTTTATCCCAGGGTGATTACTTAAGTCAAACAATATAAAGCCATGTGAAGAAAACATAATGAAATTGAATCTGAATCCACTTTTTAAGCATCATAATAGTGCTATGCCTCTCTTAATTATCCCAAAACAGAAAAAAAATGCTGTAGAAAAATTTGCAAGAACTATGCAAGCCGAGGCCTCGGACTGCTCAGCCCTGTCAGTCTGACACACGAGGTGTCATGCTGCCTGTGTCTTCTGCATCAAAGCTCCCCGCCATTCTCATGCAACAGCATCACAGTGATTATTTTCAAATTATACCTAACAGTAAGCTGTTTCAGGTGGCTGATTAGGTCATCATAGCTGAGACGCCTAAAAGCGACAGCAAAAGGTTTTTATCTGTGATGAAACTCAAGGTCATGCAAACAGAACAAGGGCATCCTACCCTTCTAAGACTTTATTAAGAGTTAAAACCACAGAGCTACATGAACTTTTGGGTTTATTTCTAGGATTCACATACAAGTCAAGCTAAATGTGTTTTGTGGGATTTTTATTTTTATTTTGTGACTCTAGGGGTCTTTTATTGGAAATGGATGAAGAGAGAAGGATAGTGACATGTGGCAAAGGCCTCGGGGTCAGGAGGCCCCTGCCCCACCGCTGTGCCCCTTTGTTGGAGATTTAAAGCCAAATCTGCTGGGTAGGCATGGTGCTCTAATCAAACCAGACACCGCAGGCAGCATCATTCTCCCTTAAACCATGCATACTCTGGCTGCACACAAGCTGGGGAGTCCAGCAGACTGCCTACTAATTTGTTTTTCTTTGTGGCCAGACAGAATAGGCCATGACTGCACACTCTCTCGGACACTTGTGGTCTGTTTTTGTTTGCGTCCCCGTTCCTGCCACCTCGCTGCAGTCGGTGCGCACGAGCCCTCTGAAGGAAGCACAGGCGGTTTGTGTTTGTCTCTCCGAGCGCTTGGCCACAGATTGCTGCCACACTGTGAGTGTCTTCTGCTTCTCATTTGTATTGCGGTCACAGTGTTGTACTGCAACAAGCATCAGGCGGTCTTCTATTCTTTGCGGACATGTTTCTAACTAAAAAAATGGAGGGACTGGGAGAGAGTTTAAAACTGACATAAGAGCACCAAAATGGGAATGAAGACTTTTTGTCATTTAAATAAAGGAAGACAGAGAGTTTGACACCGGAGACGCACGTTTTTTTTATGTGTAAACACAGACTAAATTAACTCATTAAACCTATTAGGCTCAGTGGTTTGTTGAGTGGTGGCTGGAGCATAAACAGGCCTACTGATGGTCCATCTGAGCTGAAATCTTATTAAATAGCTTCATTAATACTTCTCTGAGCTGAAGTTGATGGGTTTATAACTTGTATAAGTCCCACCCACATGGGTGTAATGTATATGTGTTTTAGTTTCCTACCTACCCAGTTGTTTTAACCAACCAAACCTCCCCCGCACTTTTGTTTTTTTCCCATGTAAAGGCCAGACTTTTGGGCCTCCGCTCAGCTCCCAGTGTTGACATTGCTGTTGCTACCTTGGCCACTCCCTCGCTGATTGTCTCTGAAGGCCGCTGACACGCTCCCGGTGAACCCTCTTCTCAGTTGCCTTGACGACTGTTCTCTCACTGGGCGGGGTACCACTCACTTTCCCAGTGATGGTGCGATAAGTGCTACAATTATGTAAATTCTGTCCAACGAAAGTGTTTTTCCAGATCAATCATTGAGAGCTGAACAGCTCTAT
Organism: Fundulus heteroclitus; assembly: GCF_011125445.2. NCBI lineage: Eukaryota > Metazoa > Chordata > Actinopteri > Cyprinodontiformes > Fundulidae > Fundulus > Fundulus heteroclitus. The sequence continues at coordinate 20,576,029 of NC_046369.1, read as the reverse complement.
GCGCAAGGCTTCCAGCGCTTAAATTTTATAGATAATAATCCATCCTGTATTGTTGAACAGTGGCCTGTCTCCACAGCTATATTTCCCCTATTTCTACTTTTTTTTTTAGAAATTTAAAAAAAAGAAGAAAAAAAAATAGTCAATGTTCACACTTTTTAGTTCCATATAGATAAATACGGCTGCTTGATAAGCCTTTTTTTTTTTTTTTTTTACAAAAATCTAAACGGATTTATTGTTTTTTCTCATAAGAGAGAATGAAAATGAAGAAACTTAATCTCACTCTTTTCTATACTAACTGTAACCAAAAAACACTTTACCAATTGCCTCCAATTGGCACTACATCAAGGATTGAGTACTCATCTTTTCAACACCATCATTCTGTGCAACCTGTGCTTAGGGTGTAGAACATGTCCTTTTCTCATTTTTGAAAATAGAGATATTTATATAGCTTTAAAATTTCCACTTAAAAAATGTACAAAAATTTCATGATTTTAGGTGCTACTTGGATTGCAATTTACATCATTTTAAACTAAACATTTTGTAGTTTAGTTGTAAAAGTTAAAGAAAAAATGTGGAATTTAAATATATAGATGCAAATACAGCTTTTTAATTTGTTTGTATTTTTGGAAAATATAATTTCATTTATTTTGTTAAAGGAATTTTTTGTAGAAATAGAAATGTTATTTTTAATCTAGTTCTGTTGCACCCCTCGTCTCCCTCTGCACCTTGAAGCTTTACTACCAATTGTCACTGTTGGTAGAAGTTCACTTTCAGTTGGCTGAGCATGTGGTTTTGCTCTTTTTGAGTGAACTCTTCTCCTCTGGTTCAGCTGCAGGTTCTAGCTCCTTTGGGGCTCCTTCTTAGAGGCTGACAGACTCTGTCCAGATTTGGCACCAGCTCTCCCAGAGGGAAGACTTCTATCCTGCTTTGTTGTGTTGCCGTTGTTTCTTCTTGTTGTCTCTGCAGCTATACTGTCTGAATAAAGGCTAAGGTTAACTTTGTTCTACAAACTTACATTGTTTATTTAAAATGTTTAATTCTAGATACATATTACATATTTATAGAAGATGGTTCCAAAGTTGGATTAACAGTGAAAGGGCTGATAAATTAAGGAATTATTTATATATATAGGTATGCACCTACAGGCAGACATTGTCTACATATGATAAAATCGGTAATGTGCAAAATAGATTATTATTCTGTGTAATTTTTAATTGAAGACAACAAAGTTAATATCATGTGTAAAATAACGCAGCTCTGGCCTTCTCTTTTTTTTTCAAATATCCTCCTAACTGGGCGTATGATTTAAAACATGTTTTTGATTATGCTTCTTTACATTGAACTAATTTTGATTTCCCAACACTTAGGGTTAAGGGAGGATGAAATTCTTTATTTGTGTGTGTGTGAAAGTTGAGCTAACATTTAATTGCCAGAAGAGCCTGTGAGTATATCTACCAAAGTGAGACTTTTAAGTATACACTAGTTATTAGAACCTTAAATCACCAGCTTTATCATGATATGATGTCATATTGATTTGTCGACATTTGCTGATATTACAAAGTCTGATATTACAGAGATCGATATGATGCAATATCACCTGGCCTTTATTTGCATTGATATCAGCTCACACAAAGAAATATATGATTAGATCATTTTATTTCTAAACTGTTAAAGGTATCAGGCATTGAAATGATAATAATAATAATAATTAGCATTGTTCTTATTTTAAAATAATATTAATAATGATAATAATAGATCAGCTGTTCACTCTAGTCTTGTGCCTGAATTTCAAAATAAAAGTACATCTTAAAAATGATGATATGGATCAATATTTTCTTTTTGCATTGTTATAATTGGATCGTTGCTCCTTTAATCGATATATATATTGATGTGGATTAATGTATTGTTACACCCCTACTTGTTACTCATAAATATACATAAAGACTCATCGAGGGGTTACAGCTGAGCTTTGTTGAATCTACAGCTACACCCACTATGCGTGAAAATGTATTTTTTACCAGCGAATAACAGATGATTCACTGACACCATATTTGTACCGTATGCTCACGTGTATGTGTGTGCATGTGTAGAGGGGTCTGTTGAAAGGGCTCTTTTGAACTTCGGGTTAGTGCTGGTCTTTTGTTGTATGCCTGTCGGTCGCCCACGCTCTCTGCAGACCCCCTCTCAATCATGCAGTGTGAAGCCATCCTCTCCCTTCTCAACTCCCATCCTCCAACACAGCCACAGGCTCTTTCATCTATCCTCAGTTGGGCAAAGGATGGACTTTCTATGTGTGTGTGTGTGTGTGTGTGTGTGTGTGTGTGTGTGTGTGTGTGTGTGTATTTGGTCTGTGACTCCCCCACTGTGGGGGGACAGCAAATGAAATGTGAACACTTGACTTTTCACCTTGTGTCCGTCTCATTCATTGTGTGCCATCAGCTGTACGAACATGGCAGCGTTTTTTGCGGATTTTAAATAAGCACAAACACCAACACTTTGTGCGACATGTGTGTCAGCAGTCGAGGAGGATCGATTTTGTTCCTGGTGTACCTCTAAATGGCAGTAGAAATGACATTAGAATACTAATAATCACTCCCTGACGTTGCTGATGATAAAGGTCAGCGGAGGCAAGGTAGGAGCAGGTTCTCCACTGGCGTGCTGCCCACAGTTGTCTTGTTTCACTCAATATAAATACTGTATTTGTGTTTAGATTTTTTTTCTAATCTGTTTTTTGCTCAACAGTCAACCATGGGAGACCATGGTTGCCTAATATCAGGTAAATTCCTAATGCTGCCAAAGTTGCGTATGGAATCGGAACCGTTTATTTCCCTGTAGCTGTTTATTTTATGCCCACTGATGCTGAAAGGGTCACTCTTCCTACTACAGGACTCTTGATGCTTTGGAACCGACATTAAAACTGACCGTCTTGTTTAGCTGCTGAGCGAGTTTAGCAAACACTCTCATTTCAGAATGTATTTCACCACTAAATCTATATTCAATGATTCGGTCACAGGAGTTACCCTGTATAACTTCTCTAAAATCCCTCCTAACTCCACAGAAAGGTGTGACTGTGACAGACTTGGATCAGTTTCACCAGGGCAGACCCCTGTGTTCACTCCCTTTTATTGCAGAACAGAAGCGACAGATGTCCAGTCAGAAACCCGGTGTTCTACAGTCTTAACTTTTTATCCTTTTACAGTTGAACTCCAAAGTCAAAAGACGTTTTGTAGCATTCAGATGTGTTTTATATGATTAAAGCCTGTTTATTCTATCTTTTTTATATAAAGTCCAGGATTATTTGAAATCAAGGGTCTTCTTAAACCATTTCTGTCTCTGATATTGTTTTACCATTTTCATCATTGTACCGCCTTTCCTTCCAGCAATTGCTTTGTTTGTCTCTCAGTATCCTTTGCCTTCTGTCCATCTGCTGTCCCCAGGTCCAAGTCCGCCGTAATCACTCCTCTTTAGCCTGGCGGCCCACACAGGACCTTTGCACTGACGCCTGCTCCCTCTCTGCCCCATTGCAGGATCATTCATAAACACGCTAAACAAACAGCTGCGAGAAATGCTGGGTGGGAAGAATCTGCTGAGCAGACCGCTGTAATTCAGACCGTTGCTACTCTCACATGAAGTTACCAGAGCACATTGCCTCAAGCTTGGATTTGCCTGAAGCAATGTAGAAGCCAAGACTATGAAACTGGGGGAACATTTTCTCTTAAAGCTCCCTGCTTATGTGAATACAACAGGGTGCGTGAGCATTTTAGAGAACATTATGCTGGACGTGTCTTTGCTTTGCCGTACATTTCGTGTTTACAGGAGTTTCGCTGTATGAGGACTATGTGTACTTTTCCTGGTTTAAAGCCCAGGTGCTCTTTGAAGCACATTGTAAACGTCAGAGCTGCAGGGTCACATGTTGCAAAAACTCATACATGGTGAAAGGTTAATGCAGCTGCTCCAAAACCTTGTAGGTTTACCAGAGCTGAGTTTATTACCTGAATTTAATGAAGCATAGCACATATACATTTATAAATCATGTTCTATAAAAACGTATCACTACCCATTTAAATTGTATCTTGGATATACCTACAGACCTTTTCTTTTGTAGTGCTTCTTTGTTTGTGCCAATACATGACTAATAGCAGCAGTGGAAATAAGCCATAACTCAATACGCATCTTGGTCTTGGAGGAAGAATTCTGTTTCAGTGTTAACATATTTTGGGCAGAAAGAAAGCCCTGCAAGAACACAGAAAAATAGACAAACGTGTTAGTAAAGTGACCCAACTTAGCAGGCTATGTAAAGCAAGACAGGTCTGCTGGTAATACACTTTACATAGAAAAATAAGTCATGTGTTCTTCCAGTTTGAGCTAACCGGAGCCCAACAGGCCATATATCGGTATCTGACAATAAAATGCTATGTTCTCTGAAATAACTTTGTTATACTTTGGACATTTCTCTCAATTTGAATGTCAAAATGATAGCTCACAAACGGTAGTCAACATGGTTACTTACGTCTATGTTGAAGGCCACCAGCTCAATACCTACAGTAGAAGAGAACCTGCTGTTGCTTTGTTGCACATCCAACTGTATGGTCGGTACCTGTGGATCCGTGTGGGCTGGTACCGCCACATCCATCAAAATAATGATTGCATGTGTTGAGCACAGCGTTTCTCTGTGGCATTTTAGGGTCCTTAAAGGACAATTGAAGCTCGCCGTAATGAATAACCCATCAGCTTGGCTGGGGCTGCCAGCAGCCACAAGGGCACTATCTGTCACATCCATCACGAAAGGGATGGGTTGCTTACCAAACACACAGGTGTGTGTGTGTGTAGACAAATGTGGAGGTTTGTTTGAACCTCTTAGATTCTGTGTTTAGGAAGAAGGATAGAGGAGGAAAATCTGATAACAGAAATGTTAATGGGGGTGGAAAGATGATGATGAGGGGGTTAGAGGGAGAGGTTGTCCTGGTCCAGAGGGGTTTGAGAGACACAAAGAGCTACAGCTCCCAGAGGACCTTTCTCCATCAGCACACCCTGCATATATTACCAGCTTGATTACGCTCATGCTCCAACCAATAATGTAGCGATAATAATTCTCTTTCTCTCACACACACAAGCTTTTCACAAGCATGCTTACGTCCCCGTGGACAAACTCTGTGAGCTATCACGTGACTAGTTCCCATGGTTATTTTGTATTTTCCTCACACTAATTGTTCTTAACTGCACTAAATATGTTTTATCTTGGTTTATTTGTTATTCTTTAACAAGAATGAAAGAGAGAAAAAATACTATTTTGTCAGAAAAAGTGAAAGTCTCTATTTTTAAACCCTTCCCATTCCACTAAAACAATCCTCAGAGAGCTTCATGCTTAGGTTCCAGTTTCATCATCATTATTAGATTCATTACACAGCGTCTTCACGACGCTCTGGTAATTACAGCAAAAAGACTGAAAAATGGCAATTTCAAATTGCCTGGATAGATAAAATTGATATGTCGATATAATCTATACCAAAAAAGGGAATTATTCAAAGATACTCATTTGTGTCCAAATTAATTCCTTCTTACATTGCCCAAATTGTCGCACTTCCTCTCACTGCAGCACTGCAACAAACAGAGGGAAAATATATGTGATTCTTTTTATCTACAAGACAAACACTAAAGAGTTGTTTGGAGGAACTTCCCCTATGAGGCAGAATGACTACAAAAAAGGAAAGGAACGATGCTAAATGCTATCTGCAAGCTAATGCTACAAGCTAACTCTATGAAACTGGTGTTTTAAAGCAAAGTAAAAAGGTCAATAAAGCTCCTGGATCTGCAACAATGTAGTAAACCTCACAGGTGACATAAGCTAACTCTATCTGTTTCGATATTAGCTTTTCAGATTTAGACAATGATGCCATTCTGTTGGTTTGAGCTCCTCCATTGAGTTTCGCTTTCCAGGTGCCCAGTTTCAAACCACACAACACTGTTCCACTGCGGTAGGAATCAACACAGGAAAATATTAATTAGTCGACGACAGTGAGCTAATAAATAGAGAAGCCACAAAACAACCTAGTGCCCCCCTTCATTATTCCACTATTTGATTTTAAAGGCATTGGAAGCTAATTAACCTAATAATAATACAGATTATGACTGAGCCAGATTAAAGCTTGGTTTATGCTTGACGCATGTAAGTTCGGTGTCAAAATGAGACGCACTGAATCAAGCCGACACAACTTTTGCAGCATATAGACACAACGTGGCTTTTTCCCACAGTAACCAATATTCTTCTAGACCCGAAGGTGCAGTTTAGGGCGCCTAAACTGCAAGCGTACACCACCACACTACATGTAGAAGGAGAAAACACAGTTGTTTTTAACATTTGTAATTCCCCCTTGTGTCCTCCAAGTTTAACAGTAAGTTCTTTCCAAGAATTTTTCAATCTGTGGATCGTAGTGATCTTTATGGGCCTAATCATAATGGTGACTCTCTACCAGTAGAAGCTCTTGTTCGTCCGCCATGTTTTTCCGCACCGGACTGTCTGCATTGTTAGAAAATTTCCTGGGCAGAGCGGTGCAGAGAATTAGGGCATTGCGGAACGTCATTACTGAAATTACGTAATATGGCCACATGGCGCTATGCAGACCTCGCAGATGCATCAGACATAAACCAAGATTTAAAGAATGATTCTTTCTTTGTCCATCAGTAGGGAAATTTATTTGTACCATTAGCAAATTTACAGGCCAAATGGAAGCACACAGTGACACATTAAAGATAAGCACTTATGACGCAGTAAAATAATTGCATGATTGAGTCAAAGGTACTCACTTCCATGAAGGAAGTGTATGTAGTTAGTTATATATGTATGTTACTTATTCTTATGTTATATACATGTTAGTTTTATATTTATGTTGCTGTACTTATACTGTTAGTGTTACAGTTTTGTCAAACAAGGAAGTGACACCTAAATTATATATATCCTCCACCCGTTGGTTTTTACTAGTGTTGCACCGATGCCATTTTTTGACCCCGATACCGATACCCGATACCTGGCTGTGCAGTATCGACCGATACAGATACCATACCGATACCATCTGTTTGAAACTGATGTGTGTGTGTATATATGAAGAACTGCATACTACTTAGGGTAGTAGAACTTTTTATTGCCTACCTGGAATGGGTGACGATAGTTTAATAAACTTTTGCCTCTCAAATGCCAGAATAGTGCAACTTTCATGAACTTATATAACATGTATAATACTAGTCGGGAGAGAGAAGGCTGCGTTCAAGTGACATACAAACATCAAAATGGTATCTGTGCCCTATTTGTTGGTGCTTGCCGATACCGATACCACCATTTTAGTGCTGGATCTGGGCCCCGTCCGATACTGGTATCGGTATCGGCGCAACACTAGTTTTTACCCTGATTAAGAAAGTTAAAGTTAATTTTGTCATATTGTAAATAATGTTTTGCTTTTAATAAGAAATAAACCTGTGCCTTCAAAAGATTTTGTCATGGTACTGAAAATATTATCGAGCATAGAGTGTTTTTCATGGCATCAGTATTAAGTTTGAAATGTTACTATTGTGACAAACCTGCTAAATACGTACCCAGAAAGACATGAACAGACAAGATTTATTTTGACAAGCAAACACACTCACAAACACCTCCAGGGGACCCTTCAATATGAAAGGATTTTTGTGTTTCGGTGCTAGGAGTGCTGTTTGTGCGTAAAGTGTCAGCATTAGACTAAAGGTTAGAAGGAAGCCTCAGGAGATGTTTTTTTCTTGGTTGCTTGGAGCAAATATATCTATTTTTCTATCCATATATTGGTTGAGGGTAAAAAGATCTGAGTTGATTTATGGACCATTCAAGCTTTTTTTTGGATCATATCTATTTTCCAGATGTATGTTTTTCTATATTTTCTCATTGTAGGCCTTTCTCTGCAGAGGAAGTGCATACACTGTCTCCATCTAAACTGATGTTCTCTGATATCTTTTCATTAAACATCCAATTTAAATCATATTCTGGGAAACTTGTTGTGCGATATAATCTTCTTTTTGCCATCTGTCATGGACCAGTGGTTTTTCATTCTTATTTCACAGTCCATTGGTGTGTACTGCTCTTTTTCTTCTGCTCTCTGGCCTAAACAGTCCCAGTATTGATTCTCAGCCACACAGTGCTGCTGTTTGCAATACAAAGGTACTGATCAACACCCATTGATCATTTTATGCTGAGTTCCCATTTCTTGTGCAATGTTTTTTGTTCAGCATGCCTGCAATAAATTGTCTCTGTTATGTTCTATTTTTTTTTTTTTTTAGTTTAATCTTCTGAGGATATAACTCCTGAAATATTTGTTTTAAAACACAATTTAAATTAGGAATAGATCAGGAACAGCGAGGCAGCATACTATCAAACAATCAAGCCCGACACATTCAATCATGTCACCATGACTGGGTCACATCCAGACGTGAGGGTAAACATTCATAGAAACGAATAGGGAACAGCTGCTCATTCGCATGCATGCACACAGCCACACGGTGATGGGAGAGGAATTGGCCACAACAGAGGAGAGGCCAACTCCTGGAGTTGGTTGCTAATGGCTACAGGATCCAGGGGAGCAGGAAAAGATGTCGATAATGACAATGTCACTCTGGGCCAATGTGAAAGCGCCTGAAAGGAACAGGATACCTACTCAAACTGATTCAGGACTATTGGTATATTTTTAGTGTTCACAGACACACAACTGCAGGGATACACAACTACACATTGAAATGGAGCAACAGTTTTGTTCCAGCAAGGTAGCTGTGTGTTATTATAGTTATCAGAAATAGGCTCTCCTCCAAAAGGCCTTTTTGGCTCCAGCTGCAGTGTTTGAATTGATTTTTCTCCCCGAGATAACTGGAAGTATTTTGTATCTACTATATTCAGCATATGATTTCCCCCAACATAAATTCAGTATTATATGCTACATATAGCAAAATAATAATAATAATAATAATTCCTGTTAACTGTTAATTGACCAAACCACATTCAAGGTTGCACAATGCTGTGAAAAGCATTAGCCTTTTGCGAATCTCCTGTATTTGTCTTTTGTTCAATTTAAATGTTATAATACCAGACAGCCTTAGTAAATATAATATGTCATTGTCAAATGATTGCACTTATCAAGGGAATATATACCTATTAAAACTTCTTAACACTATATGAAAAAGTGATTGTCTCCTGTGCCACCAGGCGTTTGAGAAAATTTGCGATGAATGATAATCTGAATTGTGAATTTTAAATTTTTTTTTTGTTCTTTTCCTGAAACTTGTTAGTTTTACGCCAGATTTATTGACACACCTTCAAAACAGTTTTACTTTTATCTCATCAGTTCTGAGGATATTTTCACACAGGTCTTGGGGATCATCAATAAGTTTTTTGGCAAATATGTGACTTTCTTTTTTCTTTTCTTTTTACTTTTTGTCAGCAGTGCTTTTGATCTTGAAACCCTTCCTTGGATGCTATTTTTGCCCAGTCTCTCTCTTATCTTTGAAAACCTGCCTTAGCTGAGGTTGAAATTGAGGTCTGCAATTGTTTAGATATTGTTCTGGGTTCTTTAGTGAACTTCTGGCAAGGTTCACCGCTCTTCATGTGTTTCCTTTTTCTGGATAGTGGCTCTCACTACAGTTTACTGCTCTCCCAAAATCTTAGAAATGGCTTTTCTACTCTTTCCAGACTGATAGATGTCAACAACTGTTTCTTATTTGTTCTTTTTCGTCATTTTGAGGCATAATGTGTTGCTATTCGTAACCTTTTAATGTACATCATGTTGTTCAACATGTTTCTTAAATCTACAGGTCATAGAGTGATCAAACTTGAATGTGGTTAAATAAATTTAATTATGACTTAACAAGAGGGGCACTAAACTATTGTATAGTTTTAATTGCTTAATTAATTAAACAATGACGTATTCTGGTTAGACAAATGTGAAAATTAGTTTGATCTGAGGCATTTAGATGTGACAAAAAAGCAAAAATCACAACACTGCATGCTGCCAGCTGTAATTTCCGTATTTAATGTGCTAGCCTGTGCTTTTTATTAAGTCTGTCTGGTTCAGTAATGACAGAAATAATTTCCTTACTCCATCCATCAACACTGCCGCTTGTTTACAGCATCCACAACCAAAGAGGAGCTTGGAGGTATCCATGCAGTTTTTCAATTTCACCTAGATCTTGACTCTTATAATGTTCTCATCTTACATGCATACATTATATTTGATGAATACGAATATGTGTTCTGGTGAAGCTCATTTTGTAGATTAAAGGTAACTTTTGAAAATATCATCCTTCAAAAGCAGGTATAAAACATACTTTTAATTATGTCCAAGTTTCTGTATTAAAACGTAAATTTTTTTGTGTTGGTCTGATGTAACTTTCTAATCTTAAATGCTGTCTTTTCTTTTATTGTAATTATTGTATAATTTGCAGAAATCGGTCTGTGTAATTAATTTATAGAATGTGTTTCACTTACTGAAACGAGTGACTAAAATAAATTAACTTCTTAATGATATTATAATTCATTGACTATAACCGTATATATAAATTCTGTTGCGTACTTTTAATTTAGAGCCTTTGATGTTTTTAGTAAATTTTAGTTGAATTGATCTAAGTCATCCCCTGCATAATGATGCTCAATTCAGCCGTTTTAACAGCTGGCCATTAAAATGCCACTGAAGATGATGTAAGGACATGCAAACCCTGCAGGACAGCTCCAGTTCTCTGCTGTTTTAATGGTTACACTACAGATTCATTCAACTGATGATAGGAAGCTAGGCATATTGTTTCTTATTGGGACAGTAAACTACCAGTAATCTAGTTCATTGTGGTTTTTGGCAGGACTTTGATGGCTTCCTCTGCAATCTTTCAGTCTGTGTTATTTTCCGTTTGAGTGCGCTGAGTCTAGGATACCACAGTCATTTCTTCCACCTGGCTGCCTGTAGATCAGCAGAACAAGCTCAGCCAGGAGGAAAGATGAGAAGAGAAGTATCAGCGCACAAAGGAGGTGAGCATTAATGCACCTTCTGAGATGAGTGGGAAGTAATGACGGGACAACAAAGGTGCAAGGATGGAAAAGAGAAGCTAAATCGACAGATTAGAGGCTCCAGTCCTCCGCCCCTCTCCAGCGGGAGAGTGTTTCAATGAGGCATGAGCCACATTTTCAATGTGCTCTGATCTCTATTGACCAGATGATGATTAATATCAGTCATGTTTGCTGATGCTGAGAGCAGAACCTAAACCTTATTGTCGTTCTAATGAGCCGTGACCATGTAACCAGCCCTGACTAATGGCCTAATCTGACGGTGGCCGGTCCTAAAAAGAGATTTAACTCTAGATCTATTATACGTTACATCATGAGGGGTTCTTTTAACATTTTTCTTGCTTTGGTTCTTCTGTGTAGAGTTTAAGATCGAAAAAAAATTGTATCGAGCCATTAGATTGATGGTTATGGATATAAGAACAAATGGTTTTGGTTTGTTTTTATTGTTTTTTAAACAAAGTTGTTGATTTAAAGATTTGAAAGAAAAAAAAAGGTTTGTCTCTCTATGATGCAATCTTCATTTTTCCGCCTCATCACATTTAGGAAACAATTTTCCAGCAGCAGCTGAATGTTTTGCATTCATAAAACCTGTATTGCAAATACAAAAAGAGGCTCATACATATGCAAGCAGGGGCTGTGCAATCATGTGTTGATGTCTAATCATTTAGAGCAACAGGAATAGTCAAATGCCAGAGAGACTACACCATGAGTGAAATGGTGGAATTTATGTTCGCCGTGTTGTTTTACTGTGGCTGTCTCCTACTTTGTGCAGACACTCGTGTCTCAGATGTATTATTGCATGTATTATATGTAAAGTATTTCTGATTCTGATTCTTATTACAACTGTTCATCAGCCTCAAACTGTTTTAAAAATTCATTATTTAATGGAAAACTCCACACGGCAGATGTATGCAATCTGAAGTTTATTCAATTGGAAACATTCAACTGACCTTTAAACTCATGAGTGTTGAAGAGACTTGAGTGACGACTCCCTAACGACCGATAATGGAGAACATCCCATTTATGACACATAGGCTAAAGCTTCAGCATCTAGTGCCAATATGGTGTATTCTTTTAGATGAGGTTAGTGTGATTGTTATACCTTTAGTTTGCCTGACATTTACCCTAGAATTATATTTTGAAGTAATAATTTCTGTAACATAGAGAGATTTTATGGATGTAACATAACTCGTGGTATGACGACCTTTGGTATGAATACCACATATTCATAGTATCACAGTATTTGCACAAAAAATCTAAAAACCACATGTATTTCACTTCCTAATTGTTTTATTTGAGCAACAATAATTACCCTTACTCCTGCTGTCCATACAGATTATAATAGTATTATCTAAAATATTTTTGTTTTTAATTTGATTAATGCACTTCAGCTGAAATTTTTGAGAAAAAAAACTTCTAAATGTAGTTTTAGTGTTTAAGTAAATATTGTATTTGTACAGAATAATCACCATGTTTTTCTGTTCTGCTCTGTTATATCGTACCACAAGTTAAACAAGCTGATATTAGCTGAATTATTAACCAGGCTATCTGCCCGAGTTGGCAGCATGCAGACTTTCAGCTTGTAGCTTGACAACTGTACAGCAGCTTCAACACATCGTTACCTGTGATGGTAGCAGCCCATTCATTTTCAAGCCTTGACTGTGTTTTTTAATACATATTATGATAAAGCATTCAAGAAATTCATAAATATTTCATCAACTTACAGTATATATTTTCAAAAAGCCAAGTAATTCTTCTCTGTAAAAGGAAAAAGTGTTAGGGCTCTTTTCAGCTAGCTAACCAGCAGTGTGCAGCATCTAATTGGGGACTGGGGGGGGGGGGGGGGGGGGGGGGGGGGGGGGATATGGTTGCTCTATACAGCTTGAAATAAACTGATGAGTTCAGGACTCTGTTTCTATGACAGCTTGTTAAAAGGTCTTTAGACCATGGGAATGACATGGCAGAAATCTTTAGTGATTTTGAAACCAGAACTTTTAAAACTTTTTAATGATGGCAATAACTTGATATAACAAAAGATGGCTTGAAAGGAGCCCGTTAAGGTGGCATCTCCACAGGAGCGAGCGTGCCATGGTCTGGGTTTCTCTCCTGGACCTACTGCCCCCACGACCCGATCTTAGATAAACAGAGGACAAAGGATAAATAGATGGATATACGTTGGTACTGTTAAATGCCTAAATATAATTGGCTAAATTTGCTTTAACATTGCACAGTTCCAGTTCAAAGTTGTATTTTCAACTGGAATAAGTATTAAAAGGTGCTAAAATGCTTTTTCATCTTTGGAAATATTTTTCATTAAAAAAAAAAAAAAAAAATTTCACGGGACATAAGGGAAGTCCTCTTATGTTTCTCTTCCCTCCACAATGTTTCCACAGTAACGTTTCCCGTTAAGACCGCTGAAAGCAGACCTGCTGAAGAAGATTAGATTTTCCTTAATTATTGTATTATGAGAGATCTGAGCAGTACGTGAGTTTGCATACTAACACACTGATACATGTCCATAGCCTTTGTTAGACTGCTGACAGCCGTGGCAGACTGTAGGATATGTGATATTGATGATAATTATCAGATTAGAAAAGATAACACTGATGTGGCCCAGAATACAATTAGATTTAATACATACTAACCAAATATAGTGGAATAGATAGTGCAGTACCTGTATAATATTTGCACAGCAGACTTGATTGTAATACATATTTTTTAATGTTGTAAACTGCACAGGCTCAAATTGGCCTGGTAACTTTTCGAGAGACTCAATCGAAGCCAAAATATCCTGGTGACGTTTCAGCGAAAGAGATGAATCAGAATTTATGTGAACCTGTTATCAGTTTGCCTTTTTCACGCAGTCCATATCTACCTGGAGAGCCATGCAGGAAGTCAGCGAGACGCTGGGAGAAACCGTTCTGATCTTTAAGGCCATGTTCGGTGCTGGGAGGAGAGAGCAAAAGGTCTGGGCCAAACTTTCCCCTCATTTCTGGCTGTCAGAGATAAAACTTCACAGCAGCGGCAGCTTTGTAAATTAAGAAGCGTCTGAGAAGAAAGGAGTGAGAAAAAGAGAGAAGGGATAAAAAAACAAAATGAAGGGAGAGTGACTCAGACAGACGACGCATTGAAGGGCTTTTGTGTTTTCCTTTCCCTCAGAAGAAGTGTTCAGCATTAATTAACTTTCCCTTGCTTGTCAGTGATGGTGTGCTGTTTTTTTTTAATCCTACATTACAGGGTCCATTTCTGTCCTCTGTCAGCGTCCACTTCTAACCCAACTTTATTCCTCTTATGCGTCCCTTGGACCTTCTCTGCACTTTGGACCCATGCACATTTAGGCTTTCACTAAGCTTCATTCACAGGGCGTTTTGTTTCAGCAGCATGCTGCCCTAAATGAGTGTCCATCCTGAGGTTAACTACACTGTTCTTATCTAGGCTTATAAAGGAAAAGGGGAAAGCTTAATGGGATATGGTTTAACAAACAGACGCACTCACTACGCCGCCGTATGGTAACCCAGTTGTCATGTAATGTCATGCAGGGGGGAATAGAGAAAACAAGCCTTTGAAAAACATGACCTATTTTATTGTTGCTCTCAAAAACTTTTGCCTCTTAGAGTAATTGTGTGAACTTTGTTTGAGGGCTTTATTTGGTAGTTGCTGCAGAGAGGACAATGTTTCCGTCTTTTATATGTAGTTAGCGCCATTATTCTGAATGGGTAAACAATTTTAGGGTCTGCTTTTTGAGACATCCCTGCATAACTACAAATTGAGTTCATCTTCTCTGTGCCTCTGTGACTGAAAGTTACTGATTTACTGACTTTATGTCAACTAAAACAGGCCTCCCCCCAGAGTCTGCAAAACTAATAAGAGAAGCACCAATAACTCTGCTGCTGATCGAACAGTTTTCAGCTTGTCTGGCCGTGAAAAGTTGGAAAGTTAAAAAAAAAAAAGTCAAAAATCTGATCTTTGTCCAAACAGTGAATGCATCAAACGTAGGCGTTAACAGATCTGGCTGAGGACAACACTCAGAATCAGAAAGAGCTTCACTGCCGAGTACGTAGTATTTTCCACATATGAGTTATTTGCTTTGTCTACACATAGACAGACATACAGTTGACATACATAAACGTAGAAATACTGTATATAAAGTGGGGTAAACAAATGCAAGTTGTTTAAGAATAAAAGATTAATACAACTTTATGCAGAGAAAAAACAACGTGGCAGATATTTACGTGTGCATTATTTTGGGTTTGTGTTGTGATGATATGGTGTACTGACATATATCTTTAGCAAAATATGAAAACACAGAATAAAAACAATTAAGAACTATGTGCAAAAATGCCAGGTTATGCATGATACGAAACTAAATTAAACAGTATTTACATGTGATGACACATTTGTACTATCTGCAAGGGGGAAGTATCATCGGGGGACCCAGGCCTTGTTAATGGGGCTAGCTGCAGACAGGAAGAAGCTGTTTTAGTGGCGAGAAGTTCTGGTCCTGATGGGCCGCAGCCTCCTACCAGAGGGGAGACTCTGAAATAGTGTCCAGGGTGGGAGGGGTCAGCTGTAATAATGAGACAATCATTCCTGAATTGTGAAAGTAGTCAAGCAGTCTGTGATCTGGTAGTTTAAAAATATCATTACGTATCTGTTTTCTAATAAAATGTGATGAATTTACCTATGCAGTTGCTTTTGAGTTTAATCTAGCATTTTATCATCTAAAGCGGTGATAATCCTTCAGCTGCTTAGACGTTTCAGCTTCTACCAGCATCTTAAGTTGTTCAGAGATTTGAAACCCTCTCCATACAACTTTTGACTCCATCTCTTCCTGTATCATGTGTCTGGTTATATTCCACCTTCTCTCTGTCTGCTAGGCTCTCGTATAATTTTTCAGTGTGTTTGGGTGTTGTATCTCTTTCCTCTGGTTCCTAGGATCATCTCACGCCCCATCTGGCCTCATCCCTCCACTCTTTTATTCAAGCGCCTGCTGGTAATTTGCCCATCCCGTGTCTCTGTTATGTCCTCTCTCCATCGCTCCTTCTCTCATCATCCACACGAGCGCAGCGAGCAAAACAAATATGTATTTAGATCTTCCCAGGATGTGTCGAGCATGGGATTCTGTACATTGTTTGATATCCGCCCTTCTTAGTTTAGTTTTTGGAAGTGCTTTACTTGCATTGTATAAATAGTATAGAGCGTACTGGGATCAACAGTGGCTCTTCATCCTGCCTCGGGTCCTCCCTGGCTGGCATCCTAGCCCAGAGAGTGTGCATTCTTAATGCTCCCCTGGCCTCGATGAGCGAGATGATTGGTAGAATTAATTGTGGCTGGAGGGCTGAATGGGAATAAGTGAGAAAAAAAGGCGGGATGGAGGAAAGGGGGCAGCTGGGGGCTGGTGCTCATATTCAAGCACTTCCTTTAAGCTTGCCATCAGAAATCAGGTTTATTTTCATGCATTCTCTTTTCTTTTTTCTTTTTTTTTTTTTTGGTCCCGCTAGATTAATATCAGGCCTGAATGAAGTCAATCCTATTCTCTTTTATAGCTCAGTTTGGCTTTCTGTGTGATTTACACCTGTGGGCTTGCAAGGGGGGGAGATAACAGAATCCTCTACAGCAACAATCATAATGTAATGGCCTGCTCGTATCCCCCCGAGAATAATGTTATCTTAGAGGTGTCGTTAAATGGGATTAATAGGCCCGAAAAAACAGGGACATGTTATTTGTGCGGGGCGTCTTCATGTGTGTGATTGTTTTAGCGGATTGTAAAAGACGATATGCTGTGTCCTCCACTCTGCAGTGTAATGACTGATGATATCTGAGGAAGCAGAGGAACCCAATGCCCTCCCACCCCCACTTATCTTTCTCTTTCTCTATTAATTGAACACCGATTTTAATCGATATATATATATCAACATCAAAACTTTACAAATTAAAAGTTTCTCATTATTGAGTTGGGGTTCATGTCAGGTTGTTGTCGTCTCCAAATCCTTTTCCTGGTCAGCAGGTTTAAGGGTCTCCATGAAGGATTCATATGGCGGCTTTTTATGGGGTTGCTTTACAGAATGCCTGTATAGGAATATAAAAAGCTGGGGGTGGGGAGTGTGTGTGTGTGTGTGTGTGTGTGTGTGTGTGTGTGTGTCTGTGTGAGGGAACCGTTTCGGGGGTGAGTGCAGTAGGGTTCTGGGGAAGCTGTCTCATCATTTATTTATACAGTCTACAGAAGAAGGGGTTAGCGGAGAGAGAGAGAGGCTGCCGTCTACAAGCCGCCCTGGGAATACTGCAGGTCAAGAGTTGTTTTTCTAGCTACCAGCACAATTCTTTGTCTGGAAAAAAAAAAGTGAAGCTGACAAATAAGCACAACATACTCGACTAAATCTAATGTTTATGCTGCAATTCTTCCTCCACATATGTCTTTTTTTCTGTTTTATTTTAATGATGCAGAGTTTCCCTCCTTGATGGCATATCGGGTGTTGTCTTTATTATATTTTATATGAGTATTCTTCTCTAACTATAGGAATGATCACGTTAGGCTTTGTGAACTTTGTAAACAAACATAATTACTGCCACCTATACATATATAAGATGATGGGTAAAATTAGGTTGGCTTTTTTCTCATTTACTCTTTTTTTTATCCATTATTGTCAAATCTTTCAGTTATTTAGTGAAAAAATACTTTGTAAACCATAATGATTTTAAACCATAAAGATTTGTTAGAATAATTTATCAGCCTGTTTAAGAGTGAGACAAAATGGGCGTCATAGTTGGACGCCTGTAAATTATAGTCAGTTAAATGTTGGTAAATATAATTACGAAATATTGATTTTTTTTTTTTCCTTGCTGTTGATCTGGACGAAATAAATTCTTAATATATAGTACTTATAGTGGAAATACACACTCCTGCAGGGACAGGATGTTTATTCCCGACTGCTGTATTAAATCTTTCTCTCTCACACACACACATACAAGGCTGAGCTTTCATTTCTGCAGGGAACCTTTAAACGCTGACTGGAGGATATGCTGGAGGGTTCCTCTTTGTACCCTGCTGTCTGTATGCCAGCTTGGCTGCAGCTATCCTTCTGCAGACAGCCAAGATGCCACTTGTAAAGGAGGTCATTTACATCTTAGAATAACCAGATAGCGTTGAAAATTATTATTGAATCATGCAGAAGCCTACAAACTACTATATTTCTCGTTTAACTTTCTGTCGGCTTTGATTTTCTATACCTTTCATGGCTTTAAGCTCATTTTATGAAGGCTGTTGGACTCTTGGAAGTTGTCTGTGCCGTCGTTTTTCCAGATAAGAGATAATGAGAAACCATGCTGTGTGACACAACAGAGACTCTACCTCCTCCGTCCACACGTCAAATCAACTTTGGGGATGAAACCGAAACGTTGACGCCATCTCCAAAATGTACAGATCTCATGCTAATGAGCTTTTTTTTCAGTATTCATATTTTATGGGTATAGGAGTTTGGGCACGGTCAGTATAAGCAGTGTGGGATGTAGAACAGGCAAACTACATCTCTATGGTTGCTCTAACCATTTATCTGGGAGATTTCATTGACAAATATAGTGGATGGAGTGAAACCAAAGATAAACTGTTCTCTTTGTTCACATACATATCGTGCACGTCTAAATGTATCAACACAGAGAGACGTGGGTGCATTCTGTGTCCTAATAATGATACTCCACACAAACTCACCAATGCATTCCTCAGTGTGCCAGGTCAGAAGTGACAGGTGCAAACTGATCATGATGCATTTATTCATGCTGAATCCAGCTTCCTGTATAAAGACATCCAACCAGACATCTGTGCAGGTCTCAGAGGTTTGTTGGGGAAGACTAGTGAACAAACAGCATCATGAAGACCGAGGAGCAGAGCAGACAGGTCAGGGGAAAAGTTGTGGAGTAGATTAAACCAGAGTTAGACTATAGAACAGTATCCAAGGACTTGAAAAGCTCAGAACACTGGTTAATTTGTCACCTGAAGGTGCAAAGAGTATAGCACAAGTGAAAACTGGACAGACCCGACAAGGCAGTCAGAGAAGCAACTAAGAGGCTCATGGTAACTTCTGAAGAGTTGAAGAGATTCACGACTCGGGTGGAAGAATCGGCTGACAGAACAACTAGCAGTGTTGGATTTAATAAACCTCAGTGGAAGACTAGCACAAATAAACCTGTTGTTAAAGGAAATCCATACGATGTCCCGTTTGCATTATTAACAAGTGGTCCCCAACCCTGGTCCTCAGGAGCCCCTGTCCTCATGTTTTAGACGCGTCTCTATTCCAGCTCACCTGATTCAAATGGTTGCAGGACCTCCTCTGCATGCCTTAAAGTGCTGCACTGTTAGGTCTAATAAATAAAATCCTAATAGAACACATTGTTGTGTTTGTTTGGTTTTAGCATGATAAAATGTACCAACAGTTCTAAGGGTGTGAATATATTTACCAGCTAATTTGCAGGATGCTGAGTATTGAATCCTTCAAAGTTACATCACAGGAGCAGCTGTTTAGGGTTAAAGATTAAAATCAAAATTTCTCATTAAGGTGTATGTTAATCATTCTACATTGTTTTTTCTTTTTTAGCTCAAAGTTGGGATTATGATCGGTTGAATGAATGGTTCGTTCTAACCCAGTTATTTTAATTGTAACGTTTGGTATGTGTGTTTAATGTTCCTCTATCCCTGCCACTTATTGTTCAGTTCATGCTTCACTGTTGTTTCCATTAGCCGTATAACCTTTTAATTTGAATTACCGAGCCGTTTGCTGTTGCCTGCAGGTCTGACCCCAGCGGTTGTATTAGCCCATCAGTCATTGTGTCAGGGTGCAGCAGCCAGCCAGGTGCTCGATCACTTTCCCCAAGCAGCTAATGTTTACTGGTCAATCGTTTAGAAGTATAAATGTGGTTCCCTGCATGCAGTCATTCATCCAACCACCTGAAGCCGCCTGACAAGGTCCTGTTTACAAACCATTTTGGTTGAAAACGCAAAAGATTAGTTGGGTCTCCACTGTTTGTGTGCACCACAATGGAGCGTGTTTTCTCTGAAAATGGCAGAATTTGAATACGGGTTCTATAGTGTAATGTTTGAAAACATCCTGGTCTCAGTTGTCGTGTACACAGGAAAAACTGAATCTGCCTGTTTGGGGACGCCCTTGCATTTGCGTGGGATGACTTAGCGGTGTTGAGTTTCAAGGAACATACCGTCTACTTTGTGGCGTGTCAGGGAAATCATGCCATTTTAAAATTTCTACTTGGGTTTGTGCACAAAGATCATAATTAAAACGTTGTCATGTAGATGTGTTAACAGAAACGGAACAACAATCCTGTTTTCAATGTATCAGTGATGTGTAAACGGGGCATCAGGTCCTGAGGCGTCTGAGCTCCCTGGGGTTGAACGACTGAACCTGTGTAGACATGTCTACACACATATGTAAACAGAAATGTAAAGAAAAATAAAATGTTAAATTAATAATTTGATATTTAATCAATAGGTTTTTTTCATATTTGTGAGGTCTTCCCTCCTTTTTACTACTGCTTTTGCTATTCAGTAGTGTTTTCTTTGACCATTCTTGAAATAATATTGCTGTTTCTCTTCTTTTTTTACCATATATAACAATTGTTTTAGTAGTTTTTTGTTTTTTTGCTATTCTCCATATTTTTGTTTTTTATACTCAATGTGTTTCTTTATATAAAAAAATTGCCTTATTTTATGTTCAATCTGACCAATTTTGAAATATGTGAAGATATATTTCCCCCTCTTCTTTGTAAGCCACCCTTAAAAGAAATCCAAATGAGTCCCTTATATCAGTTTGGGAATATGAGATTGTGACATATATTTCAGCGTCTTGTGACAACATTTTGATGTCTCTCACATCATGATGTCTGTTTG